>NW_009637605.1:0-1098 GCF_000690535.1 Cariama cristata | reverse complement strand
AGTGGCAAACCGTAGATTTGGAATCCTGCATTGTACGAGAACAACAGGGATTTATTTGTGAAAGTAATACCATTAAGGCCCAGGACATTTGCCTTGATACTGAACAAAATGTTTGTCATTTTGAAATACATCCCGGTGAAACCCCTGAAACTGTACTTGTATATACTGGAAAAGGATGCATTTGTATGCATATCCTTTGTGATTTTGTACTTATAGATAACATTATTGTAGACACTAGTAATCACTCTAATGTTTGTGTTTGTAACTTTACTAAAATTGTAGGATGTGATTTTAACTATTCAACTCCCGTTACGTCTCATCAATTGTTGCAATCTAATTACACATTGATTCACAAATTATTGCCTACACCCATTGGGATGAACCTCCCTTTGGTGAAACAACTGCTACAACACCCAGATTTGACCAAAATTTTAGAAAAGATCAAAGAAAACGGACAAAAAACCTTCATAACTGTTCATCATGATGTGAAAAAAGTCCACCATATTTTGCAAAGAGTGAAAAGAGATGCAGAACATAAATGGTGGGACACGCTTTTTGGATGGTCACCCACTGCTACCGGTATCTTAAACAAGTTGTGTCACGCCATTGTTGTTCTCTTGGTACTGGTTTTACTCACTTTCACTTTGTCCGTAATATTGTATGTCTTAAATTGGAAAATGGCAAATCGATTGACACGTTGCACATCCGTACTCAATGCACATAACTTATTTGACGTCCCCTCTAATGTGGACGTCCCCAAATCTATTGACTATTGATCTTAATTGTTTGTCAATTGTATTGTTTTTTATTTCAATTGTTATCAATTATTTGATGATTTTATTTTTATTGATTTCTATTGTTATTGATCATTGATTTTAATTATTGATTATTTGGCAATTTTGTTACTGATTTCAATTGTTATTGATCACCGATTTGATTGTTAATTGTCATTTTACCTACCACTTTCTTTCTGTCTTTCTTTCTCTCTCTTTATTTCCCTCTTTGAGAGTTGTGCTACCGCTACGAAGTTGTGAAGACAATGTTGAGCCGCGGGGTGGTATGAGAGTCAGTCCGAAGTTGGCCCGAAAGGACAGTAAT
>NW_009637604.1:1462-1731 GCF_000690535.1 Cariama cristata | reverse complement strand
AGCACCAAATAAAGTGATCTTTACTGGAAATGATAATACCTGCTCTTTTGCTACAGCTATATCTATTGCCTTCTCCACAGGACCGGGTAGGTAATTAATTCTTCTGGGGCATAGAGAGAAAAAGATAAATGTCCTATTAAGCTATGTAAGAAAGTAGTTTGTTAAATGCAATAACAATGATCTTATAAGAAATGATATGCTTTAGTTTTCACAAAAAAAAACCAAACCTAAAATGCTATGGAATTACACTTCATTTTTAGCAAGCCTGT
>NW_009637604.1:1216-1444 GCF_000690535.1 Cariama cristata | reverse complement strand
TTTTTAGCAAGACTGTGTATACTACCTAACTTCTACCAAAACTCTGTTCTGGATAGGACTGAATGACAAAGAGGAATTAGTTCCCCTAAGAATTCTTTCTCAAAAATATCTCTGATTGCAAAGTAAATTATTTACTGTGAACCACTGGTGATTCAGAATCGCCTGGATGGTTTATCCAACTGACTCCCTTAATAGACCTGTATGACTTCGAAAGACCAAAAAATACCA
>NW_009637604.1:0-861 GCF_000690535.1 Cariama cristata | reverse complement strand
TCAGGGATGCGACGAGCTCAAAAGGGAATTGAATAAAGTACAGATATCTTCAGGGGACCGGGACTGAATGAAGGCACCCAGAACGGATGAGAGCATTAAAGTAGCTATAGAAAACATTTAAAAACTGATCAGCATTAGGGAACTAAAGGAAAAAAAATTAAATAGAGACAGCGAACTAAAACTCAGACATAAAAAGGAAATCTAGAAAGAAATGGCACTAAAGAAATAATAGCAAAATAAAAACAGAGAATAAGATAAAAGTATAAAATTTAAAAAGTGATGGGGATTAGGGAAATGGAAAAATAAAAAATAGGGACAGCAAACTAAAGCAGAGGTGTAGAAAGAAAAATCTAAAAAGTGAAGTTGCTAAGGAAAGACAAGAATAATTTAAAAAATAGAATCAAATAAGGACAGTTAATGGAGTAAAAGCAGACAGAAAATTTTAAGTGATGCGGATTAAAGAAATAAGGAAAAAAAAATAGCCACAGCAAACTAAACCAGACACTTAGAAAGAAAATTTAAAAAGTGAGAGCACTAAGGAAAACCAAGACATTATTAAAAAATAGAGGGTGAATGGGATAAAATAGACAGAAGATCTTCAAGACAACGGTCATTAAGGAAACAAAGACATAATAAAGATAGTGAATTGGTTAAAGTAGACATAGAAAGAAAACATAAAAAGTGACAGGGTATGTGATAGCGGAGAAAAAATTAAAAAACAGCGATACACACCTTTGTGAAAGCAGACATGGTGTCCGGTTTTGGCTGAGATAGTCAATTTTCTTTCTAGTACCTGGTACAGTGCTGTGTTCTTGGACTGAGTATGTGAAAGCCATTGATAACATGCTGTTTTAGTTGTTG
>NW_009637603.1:0-20603 GCF_000690535.1 Cariama cristata | reverse complement strand
GAGCCAGTTGAGGTCCTATCAGGCATCAAACGGCTCATGAAAACCCCACAGCAGAAGCCAGAGCCAGTTGAGGTCCTATCAGGCATCAAGCGGCTCATGAGAACCCCGCAGCAGAAGCCAGAACCAGTTGAGGTCCTATCAGGCATCAAGCGGCTCATGAGAACCCCACAGCAAGAGTTGGAACCTGTTACAGACAAAATTGCCTTTAAAAGATTGCTGAAGACTCCAGTACAAAAAAGGGAAGAAGTAAAAGATGTGGCAGGTGTTACTTTAATCAAGAAAACTCCAAAGCCGAAGTACCAACCAGTAGAAGACATGATTGGGGTCAGCCGTATTTTCAAGACACCAAAGGAAAAAGTGGAACCCGTAGAAGATATGTTTGGTATTAGTAGATTAGTGAAGACTCCAAGAGAGAAGTATCAACCAGTGGATGATTTTATGGGTCTGCGAAGGCTTATGGCAGAACCTAGTCAGAAATGTTCTGATTTTGAAGTGGACTATGTTGGAGTTTCGGAAATGTTTGATATACCAGAGGAAATTAAGGTAAAATACTTTCTTTAGCTTTTGAAAGGAATGTATTTAGACTTTGAAGCCTGTGGTTGAAATGAATTCTTAGGCCTCCTAGTATGACATCTTATGTTACTTCACTTCAAATATGTCATGCCCATAATCTCTGGAGGAAAAGATACCTTCTAGGAAAGCACCTCATGTTGATTTGAGAACTGTAAAGATGGCAGTCTTTTTTTCTTGGTAGCTTTGTCCAGGTGAATGCCCCCTTGCTAGAAGACATAGCTTGTTACAAATTTGAATCTGAACACTTTTTTTTTTTTTTTTTTTTTCCCTCTGGTCATTTGTTCCTGTTATGTTTAAAGCACCCTTTGATTTGCTTACGATCTATAATCAAATTTTTTCTCAACCTTCCTTTTCATAAGCAAGGCATATGGTTGTGGGTTGTTTTTTTTTTTCTTTTGTACAGCTGCTTCATACCCTATAGATTAAATTTTAAGATCTCTTTCTCTTTGCATGTCCAAAAGTGTTGAGCATTTGACAAAACATATTACTATATGGTCAGTTGATTGCTCTCTATGCCCCTAAGTCTTTCATTCATTGCTTCCTGAATGAACGCCTAGTTTATATAGATATCAGTGTATGTTTGCCTGTGTTAATATGTATTTTCTTTGAAGGAACCTGTCTAAGTAGTTACTGAGGTTGCTCTGGGTTACCGTTCTGACCTTATAATTCACACTCCCGTCATTTGTGAATTTTGTTAGTATTGGTTTTTATGTTCATTCCCAGATCCATAGGTAAAATGCTGAATATCACTGGGCTTAGTCCTCCTCATCAGTTGAAACTACAATAAAACACTATAAAACACTCAAATAATTTGGCTTCAATATCCCAAACTCTTTTTATGCAGTCATTTAGACACTTGTCAGTCAGTTTAATTGATACTTTTTTTAACTCTATGCAATGTTTGTTATGTTTCACTTTAAAAATTGCTATGCTAGCTTAGATGGCAAGTATTGTTTGATATATTTGTGTACTACTATCAAATATATGGATACAGTTATAAAACTAAGTTGATTTCATTTTTAGAGAAAAGTATTTGACCAGACTTTTTTCAAATATTACTATACATTAATTTTGTATTGATTGGCTCAATTATTTCTTGTACCATCAGACATGCCTTTATTGATTGTTGTTTATTCCCTTAGGTCAAATCAGTAAATGTTATGGATTCTAGGCAAGAAGATACTGCGCCTCCTTGTACTAATTCCAGTCATAAATATGGTAAGTACAAATACTTTGACTTCAGCTAGAGGAATAATGAATATACAAGGTAATATATGTTATTATGAAGTTTTAACATATGTTTTAAAAATTCCAACATATACATTGTGAAGTGTGCATAGCTCATGGAATTTGTGCAGTCACCCCTCATGAACACCAGATGCTGGAATTCTGTTGGTATGGAAGTAACAGTGTCGTTGGTGGGGTAATGTTGGCATCTCCAAACATACCAGTGTAAAAAAACTGATGTTAAGGTTTCCACTTAAAAGTATCTTTCTTTGCATAGACGTTCGAGAACATACCTATGAATGCTATCTACTAAGTAAACCGAACATCTTTGATCAGAAGCCTGGTCTTTAATCTAGGAATTGGTGAAAATATTTATTTATAGATTAAGAACATTAAGTGTGATTTGTTTGAGCAAGATGACTCTGTTAGGAAAATCAAAACTCACAGGTGCTTTGGTCAGGCATAGTAATGTATAACTATTGTTTGTGCTCTCTTGTATGTAAAAATCTTTGAACAGGGGAAAAAAACCCTATTTTAGAAGATAAAGGAAATATTTCACAAGGTGAAGATTCTCAACAGAAGGAATCAACTAGTGAAGACCAGTCTACCCAGAGACCAACAAGGAGCAGATCAAGGAAGACAGTTCATCCTGCTTCAGCAAAGCAGTGTGAAAAGGATATGAATTCAAAAGAATTACAGAATCTGGAAGAAAAGAGCACCCAAGAGGAGGTGGGAGAGATCAGTACTTCAGTAGCTAAAAACGAAGGAAGAGGAAGGAGAACAAACCATTGCATACAAGAAGAAATTGTTTCAGAGCACCCTGATCAGGAAAAAGTTGAAATTCTTTCATCTGTGGAACCACGTGGAGCTACTCAAAGACCAGGAAGAGGTAAAAGGAAAGGACTGAAGGAGTTAAAACATCCAAGTGAGAATCTTGAGTCTTATGGCAAAGATTCTTCAGTGCTACGAAAAGAACTTGCAAATATGAAGCAGACTTTGCAGGAGTATGGCATCAATGACATACTAGAAACTGCAGATGATCCAGCCATAAAGACAGTAAGTGTATCTAGTAGCATTCAAAATGAAAATTGTCAACTGCAAACAGGTTTAAAAAAACTTGAAAACAAATCTACTGAAGGTGATGTAGAAGACAGTGAAGAAATGCTTCTGTCACCTATGAGGAGGTCGAGAGGAGTAAAAAAAGTAGAAAACACAGAACCACTGATTCCACCTAAAAGAGGAAGAAGAGCTAGAAATTATCAAGTTAAACAAGCTTCTTCAGAGGACCTTAATGGGACAAGGAAGCTTCGTAAAGACCCATCAGCAAAGCTGATACAAAGAGATGACCAGGCTCTTGATAAAGGTCCTGAGACTGCCACAGCAGAAGAATCTGAAAACGGAATTAAACTTGAAATAAAGGTAGCAGAGAAAAGAGTTAAATGTTTAAGAAGTGCTAGAAAGCACTCAGCTGAAGTAAAAGCAGACATTTGTGGGATGGCACTTGAAAATATACAAAATATGCAGAAAACTGAGGAAACTTCAACTGAAACTGGCACTGAAACACAATCACACTTCAAAAATGAGATTAAAGTATCTCAGGGAGATGAAACAGAAAATGCTCAGGAAAATACAACAGAGGCATCTCAAAGATTAAAGGCAGAGTCACCTTCTGGAGAGACAACCAAAAGGCCAGTTACTGCTCTGAACTTGGAAGCAAACAGAAGTGCAGTACAGGAAACAAACAGAACTAGAAACAGGAGAGGCAAAAAAGACTCTGTGGAGAAAAAGACTGAGGAATTTGCCAAAGATGTAAACAACCTAGAACCAATTACTCCCAAATTTAAGTCAGAAACAGAAATGGACGAATCTTGTCTCAGGAATACATACCAAGTCATGAAAGACCAGAACAACCCAGCTGCCACATCAATACCTGCTGCAGACAGTGACAGCCTTGCTTATAGCCGTCAAAAGCGGACAAGAAAAGAACAGGGAATACTTAAACCAAAGCCAACTGAAATCCTGCAAGAGAATCAAGCCCCCAAAAATGGAACAGCATGTAGAAGAGGTAGAGGTAGAAAGGTTAATTTTGAACTTGAAGAAGCCAGTTCCAAAGCGGTTGGAGGAAAAAGGAGTTTACCTGGGGATGACAAAGGAATGACTTACACAAATGGTCAACACGAGACTTCAGAAAATCCTTCCTTGCAAGTAAGGAGGAGCAGAAGAAAGCAAGTTGATTCCATTCCACAAGTAGCTTGTTCTACCTTTATGGAAAAACAAACATTAATTGCAGATCATTGTAAAAATGAGGCTTTTGTAAAAGAGCAAGTTTCAGCTTTGGAAGCTAATCCCTCTTCAACAGAAGACGATCCACCGAGACAAGGGAGAAGACGAGAGGTTGCTGCAGCATCACAAACATCTAGATCTCTTTCTAGCAGAAAAAGACGTGGGTTGCTGGAAGGTGATGATAAAAAGATTACTGTGAGAGAAGATCAAAATCCAGCTTTGGGAAATAAAACTTTGCAGGCAAAAGCAAATGCATCAGCAAGGGACAAACGGAAAAAGATTGATCTAGCAGTAGAGGCAAAAAGTTCATCTTCTCTCCAGAGAGAAGGTGGCTTGTCAGAAACTGATGATAAAGAAGTGGATACTAATGAAGAACAAAATATGCCTTCAGAAACAGTGTCCTGTGCAAAAGAGAAGCCATTAGGAAGGGGCAGAAGGAAAGAAACTGCTCTGGCATCACACACAGCTAATTACATTTCTCTTAGAGGAAAACGCGATTTGCCAGCAGATAATGGTAGAGAAGAAGCTCCTAAAGAAGATCAAAATGTTCCATTAGAAACTTTTGATTCATCTGTAAAAGAAAATCAACAGAGAAAAGGCAGAAGGAAAGAAATTGCCCTCTTGTTAGAAGCCACGAGTTCTACTTCTATTCAGGGAAAACAGGGCTTATCAAAAGAAAGTGGTAGAAAGAATAATTCTAAGGAAGCAAAAAAGCTCATTTTGGAAAATTCTACTTCCCAAGAAAAAATGAATCTTTCAAAAAGGAACTTGAGGCAAACATTCACTTCACTGACTGTTAGTTCCACCTCACTTCAAGGTTTGCAAGAAGATGGTAAGAATGAAACTCCTGAAGAACAACAGAGTATACTTTTGGAAATAGCTCCATCTGCAAAAGAAAATCCATCAAGACTGGGCAGAAAGAAAACTGTTTTTTCCAAATGTGAAGTAACTAGTTCCACTTCTCTCAGGGAAAAACCTGGTTTGCCCAAAGATAGAGGTCAAAAGAGGATTCGTAAAGAAGGTGAAGATACTTCTCTGGAAAATAATTTATCCCAGGGAAAAACAAAGCAATTGAGGAATACAAGGAAAAAGGTGGACTTCAAATCAGAGGCAGCTACTTCTCCTTCTCTCCCTAAAAATGATGACTTACCAGAAGATGGTAACACTTTGGAAATTCAAAACGTGTGTTTGACATCCACTGGTTCTGAAAAAAATGATCAGTCTGGAAAAGGAAAAGAGGTTAACCCTGTACAAGCAACTTCCACTTCTCGCAGAAGAAAATGTCAGCTGCCAGCAGATGACTTGGCATTCAAAAAATTAAAAACAGGTGAGGCAAGAATTTGCTTTCTATTTTCTAAGTATAGATAAGTTATTTATAGTTATAACAATAAGGTGTGCAAAAGTCTGGTGTTACTGTGGGCTGCCATGCTCTAATATAGATAGAGAGTAGGTCTTCAATATAGCAAGAAGACTTAAGTAAATAGGGTGTGTGTTGTCTTACATAAACAAGATGTTTTTCCTAAGTAGAAGGAATTGGTTTTGTTGGATATAACATCTGTTCTTCCTCTGTTGGGATATTCAGACATCTTCGTGCTCCGCTACAACACATTGTCTCTTAAGCCATAACAATAAATTGTAATTTAAACTAAATGCAGCAACTAACTTACATGCAGAAGGTCGTAATTGACAGAACATGATAATCACATGTTTGTAGCACCCATTGTTTATCTTGTTTTCTCCGAAATACCATCTAAGCTCCTGCTTTTATGTCTCTAGGTTTTGGAGGACCTTTACTGGTTTTTGAAGTTGATGCTAGAAGGGCTTGAAAGCTGTATTTGAGCTAAAAAGCCAGCCAAAGTTCTATGTGTCTCCCATTTCCTCTTTTACGGTTTTGCTTTCCCCAAGCCAGCAGAACTCTTGCTGCAGATGTCTAAAATATTCCCTGGAATTTTCAGTTTGATATGATGTAACTTAAAAACTAACATGAAGCAATTAAAAAATATTATCAAATAAATGTATGCAAATGGAAATAACGATGAATCTTTAAAGCTATATTTTGAGGAATTCCCTGCTAAATTGTGTTAAAAACTTGTGATTTGACCACGCCCTTTGTTTCATTTCTCTTTGGCGCTTTCCCTTTTCTGTTGCACGTGCTTATCCTCATATAACGTGTATGTCCCTTTTGCTGTGTAGCTGTCTTGGTTTATTGAGTTGTCTTTTTTCTCCCTTTACATGCTTGCTAGTTCCTGCTTCCTGCTTTTGCTGTATGTACTTGCCAAATGATTGATCTCTTCTGATGCTTTACTACCTGCCAGGATAGTTTCTCTTCCGGAGAGGTCATCTTTCCCCACATGGATTTTAGTGACAGTTTGTATGTCTGCTGCTTGGGTTGCTGCTTATCTCTTGGAGCAGCTTAACTTTTCTGTGCTATCTAGATACTTACATGGGTGTCTAGTCTTTTGTTTACAGTTAAAAACTAAACTTTCCGGCTTTATCTGAACCATGAAACAGTTACTATATATTCATTTTTGCAGAATTTTTCTTCGGTGTTGGGTGTGTTTTAGTTCTACATATCGGTAGAAGGAATTTTAGCTAAAATGGTAGCTAATTGGTTTTGGTGCTCTCATTAATGTTAACCTACTTTCAGAAATAGCTGTAAGTCCTCAGGGATCTATCTTAAAGGATATTGGATGTGCAGAAGTATGGGGTTTGTATCTGGTTTGTTGAATTCGTAGATGTAATCTTTGGAATGTAGTCATTAGGGACATTTCCTTTAAAAACAATGTAACTGAAGATTGAATTTTGTATAAAATGTTTGATTTAGGATACAAATTTACAGTTATTTTTTTTTGTGTACAAATAGAAAATGGTGAAAATAGGTCGCTACAAAAAGGAAAAAGAAACAAAACTAAAGAACTTGGCGAAGAGGATGTAAGGGGTCCTCGGACTGCTGGAGGGACGGACAGGAAGACAAGATCAAGCACAAGAACATGTACAAGAACAAGAAAATAGTCTTAATATTCACAGAACCAGTTTTTAAATCAATTCAGTAATTCAAATTGCAGATTTTTTAATGTGAATTGATTTGCACTCAGATTTTAAGCTCAGATTTTGTAAAGCGATCACTGAATAATGAAATTATCAAAATATATTTCTTAACATGTTTACAGATGCAGCGTAGATATCTGTTTTAATAGATTTATCTATGTGTAGTGGTTCCTAAACGATGAGGTGCTTGTGCAAAACTGCAAACATAAAAAATCTTTTTGTAACAATATTTATCCCCGTTTTTCTGTTGATCAGTACAGCAATCTGGAAGCCATATTACTTTACTGCCAGTTTAATTGTAAGCTATTTTCTGCTTAAATTTTCATGTGCTTAAGTCTTATTTTTCATTACAGTTCTGTAAATATTCTTTTAAAAACTATAGATGTATTAGCAGAACTATTAAGCTGAAATTTTAATATTTTTTTTTAAAAAAAGTAAGTTCATTGTACTGAAAAGTGCAGATTTGTAAGTCATTAAATTTGTAAACAATTTGGGACTTGTGTGTTTTGTGTTCTTAAGAACAGTTAAGAATGTGTAATTACGACTGTCCTCTTACAAGTGTATTTCAAAGATTCCTTCTTTCTAGCCACATGGCACATTTTTGAAACTATACCATGGGTCTTTTGCAGCGCAGACACTTCTCCTGTAAACATGGCTAGACTATGCAGCACTTCCATGTGTAAGTGAGCGTTCGTAAGAGAGACGGGGAAGTAGTGAGCAGATGAAGTTGTGATGTTGCCCGTTTTCAGAGTTCTAATTAACATGGAGTAGCTAGTGTGGTTTGGAGACTGTTTTTAGCAATCGGTGTCTGCAGTGCATGGGTAATAGCAGTGCGCGTTTGTCTTCAAGGCTGGTGGCTTCCTGTTACTGTATTAAATGCAGAAAGGGAGAAAATTTATCTCGGGCATCTAATTTTTTGTGCAGTTTTAAGACCAGAATTAAAAGCCTACGTTTTTATGTAGTCTGTGAGGAGTTTTGGATGTTTCTAGAGAAGGGCAGTTGGATGCTATGTTCAGATGTTTTTGTCAGCTCTTCTTTTTGGGAATGATACTGAATGGCCCTTTCTTCAGGTGAGTTCGTGTTTGTGAAGTCTGTTCTCTTTCTTCAAAATCCAAAATAGTCAGATTAAGTAAGGAATGCATTGGCTGCTATCCAGATGTTCAGAGCTCAGATGTGCTATGATATTAAGATTTTTTTAATTTTTTTTTTTAGTTTAGGTAGGTTTTTAAATATTTTATCCTTTTATAATGCAATTAACTTTTTTCTATACATCAATTCTAGTGTGTAGATTTTAAGTGTAAGATGCTGCACATCTAGTTATATTTTCAAATATGCTCTATTACTTCCTGCATGTGTTTACTCTACCATAGTTACATGTTTTCCACTGACCAGGACCAGTGGATGGTCTATTCCTCTTGAAATAGTAGCAACCCTCCAAGCCTTTTTTTGTGATTAGAGTCAGCATTTGGTGATGGTTATTGCTTTAAGATTGAGGAGTATTTTCTCCAGCTTTAATGTCAGCCTTCCAGATACAAGGAAAATCTTTACCCAAAAGGTTTGATTGGCCTATGGTACAGGATTTGCGATATTCCTAACCTTCAGGTCATGTAACCATGCATCTTGTCACGGCAACAACTGGAGCAATAGATCTGGACTCTTAGTCTTGAGAGTTTGTCAGAATCGTACCTCTTTTATTTGATCTATATTTATATTAAGTCCCAGCAGGCTGAGCAACTTCTCCACTTTCCTCTCACCCTACAAAAGGGTGGTCTTTTTTCTCCTCACACTTGGTTCATGGCTTTTTTAAGTCTGTCTTAACTGCAAAACGGACTCCAAAGCTCCACCATCATGAATCTGTTTTGTTATCAGCTCCTACTGGCTGATTCCTACAAGTATCCCATGTTGTTGTCAGAGAAGCCCAGAGACTATAACCATCAACTGATTCATAGAAGGGAAACGGGACAAAGTAACTTGGGGTTTGTAACCCCTTGAAGTTAATGTATAGGGGATCACTTTGTCAGAACCCCGTTACCACCATGGGGCACATTATGAGGTTAAAAAAACCCCCATAATGGCTAAGTGTGGCAGACACTGCTGTAGGTTTAAATCCCTGAGCTATGCTATTTGAAAGTTGTGCTAAAAGGAAGATTTTTTTATTGTTAGCATTGATGTTGTATCATTTCTCACCCTGTTTTTCCTAGCGTCTGACACTGATGGAAAAGAGGGTCATTGTTGTCTACTAGCTGAATTTTTTGCAGAAAATGGCTAGATCTCGGCAGAGAACAAAGGGAAGAATTAGTGATGCAGAGTAATAAATGACAACATGCAGAGAAAATGAAATGCTGAACATGATGTCAAGGTAAATGGGTTGGAGAGCACTGCTGTGCTATGCTGATGTATGTGCCATTGTGTTCATCTATGTGTCTTATGTTGCAGAGGATATTTCTATTTGGAGTACTCTTGTTTTCCTTGGCATTCGACTCCTCAAGAAATCATTTATGCGTTTGGGGTATCCTGTTCGCTATTTGATCCATCTGAAGGAAGGCTTCTGCTCAGAACTTGACATTTCCGCTCAACTGCTGCTCAGCTTTCACATTTACATTTCACTGAGCCATAAGGAGTTTTTCCTACTGCGTGTCCTGATTGCATAAATACAGCAAGCTGTCCTTATTTTGACTCAGTAGCCCTTGCTATGAAATGTGGATATAAAAAGGAAATACAGTAATTCTCTAACCACTTGAGGCTTTTGATGTAAGTACCCTTCTTCCAGGTGAGCCCCACAGGCTTGCTGGTTTTTGAGCTCACATCTGTAAATTTTCTCCTCTGTTCTCACAGTTATGTAAGAGAAGCAAGTGCCTGTAAGTGGCTGCACCTCTCTTATCTTTTCAGTCTTTAACATCATTCTGTAGTTATTCAAGGCAGTAATTTCTGTCCTAGTGATAAATCAAAGTCTTAAGGCATCGACCAAGACGTGTTTTTCCAGAACAATAGAAAACAATGCTGAAGGCTATTGCTCTGTGAGAAAACGCTCCATTTTTAATTGCATAACATGCAACTGTTTCTTAAAATTACAATGGGTCACACCATCTTCTCTAATTTAGGTAGTAAGCATTCAGTGGCGAAGCATCCTCCATGCTACAGGAGAACCAAGCCTTGTGCAGGTACGTTGCCGTATGCTGGTAGAGGACCAATACTGGGGAAGTTTCGGTTACTCATGAAGGACTTGTGTTGTTTTTCGTTTCAGCCCTGCTGTCACAGTGGTAAACCATGGCATGTTGGCAACCTGGGCTGATGAACTACTGCATATAATTCTGAATATCAAGGCACCTGTTGCATGCTCAGCATAAAAACTAGCTGTGATTAATTAGAGACGGATGCCTGAGCAGCTCTGGTATGACAGGTTAAAGCATAGAGAGTACTTGAGAGTGCTTTGCAATTTACATCCCAGTTCTTGAACTCATCGCTCTAAATAGGATGTAACGGCCTGTCGGCCTTTTTGTGCAGCATTGTGCATAGCGAGATTGTCAACGAGACGAGCAGACCAGTGTATTCACCGAGTGGCCTTACAGGGTATGCAAAAAAGACATTGTACATATACCTGCATATAGAGACACATCCAGTGCGCAGGAAGATAAAGACCAGAAACTTTCCAATGCAATAGATACTTCACAGCAATATCAGCATATATTCAGTCTCAACTGTATTTTCATTGAAGCCTGCATTGGCACTCAACTTTCCAGATGGCTAGATGAGACGGCTATACTGCTCTTGAGTAGCTGCAACTACTGGATTTGGTATTTCCCTTCAGAGGGAACGTGTAATCAACTCCCCGTTATTAGGGCAATGGAAGTTGGGGATATTTTAGGTAACGGGAAAAAAAAGGGGTAGTCTGAAGCCTGCCTAGTCACAGCTGGCTCTTGCGGATCCATTCAGAGGACTCTACCTCCTAGTGCTTTTTAGGTGGTGCTCACAGCTGAGCTCTCTGCAGTCGTTCTCCGACCTGTAGACTTACAGTCAGAAATTTTAAGTGTTGTGATGATACATACCTGACCAATTCAGCTGCTGACCGTGTCTCATCACATCTGCTGATGAGTTTAGAGCTAACAAGCTGTGCTAGAATCCAGACTGTCACTGTGCGTGTGCTTAAGAGCGCGGTGATGTGTCTGAGCTTGCTCTGCACACAACTGATTGGGCTTTTATCCGCAAGAAAGTAACTGTTCGGTGTTTTCTGTTGAGCAGTTAATGCCCACCCTAACTAAATGGACATTATATACCTAACTAATAGCTAAAAAACCGCTGAGAAACCAGGGAAGACAATGTCTCTCTTAACAAAGTAGGTCCTAATGGCCTCTTTAGGCAGTCCAA
Organism: Cariama cristata; assembly: GCF_000690535.1. Classification (NCBI taxonomy): domain Eukaryota; kingdom Metazoa; phylum Chordata; class Aves; order Cariamiformes; family Cariamidae; genus Cariama; species Cariama cristata. The sequence goes on along the minus strand of NW_009637603.1, from coordinate 9,107 downwards.
GAAAATCCCTCCAAAAGATGATTATTGGTTTTGTCCTTGCTCTTACTATAAAACCCAACCTAGTCCTAACTGACACTGAAAGAAAGAATGCCAGACTCTTTTGAGGCATATAGGCTTCAGAACAGGTTTAAGACAATATCTGTGATTGTCTTGTTACATGATTCTGTGTCACAGTAAAGGCTTTAAAGAGGATTTTAAACTGAAGTGTTTTGTGGGTCTGATTTGAAGTTGTTTTCTTCAAAACTAGTCAACTGAGAAATTTTTTGGCTTTTGGGTAGGATTTGGAGATCAGCAGCCTATGCATTTCATTCTCATAAGGAACAGAAACAGTGGTTTGGATTGGAGTAAATCACATCTATTTAACACAGAGGAGAAAATAAAAAAAAAGTAAGAAAATTGACCCAAGCAGTATAAATGACATGAAAAGTGGAATATGGGCATTTGGTAGGTTTTTTTAACTCCATTTCTGACACATGGCATCCATAAAACTTTAGACCTAGAATCTCAGAGGAAAGCAAAGTGCTACCATCACAGCTAAAATGTAAACAATCTCCTCTGTGTAAGCACATACACAAAATATATAGCATGGGTGAGAAATACAGGTAAACACTGAGGAATATTTTTTTTTTTATACTAATGAGTTTTTTAGTCTTGTCTTTTTTTTTTTTTCCCCTCCAGTGACTCTGTTTGATCTGTTATTTTTTGTGTTTGGTCATAGTCTAAAATCTAACAGGGGGCCAGATCAGATGAAATGACCGTGTATCCTCCTCCATGGCTGATGTTTCTACCCTTCCAGCCAAAATTGTCTTTCAAGAATTGTCTGCTTTTCTTGTCCTGCTTTCACAGCCTGCATCACTGTTACTTGGGTTTGGTCTAAAGACTAATAAGGAATACCAGTCTGTCAGCCTTCTCTAACGTAGGCATTAGGGTCTCTCCTTAAGGAGTATTACCCCCATTACTTTTCTAGAAAGAGGAGAGACCCCTAAAGTTAGGTCCTGACATAAGACTGACTTCTCGTTTGTAGTGCTAGGAAACACACATCCTATGAATATCTACTTCATGCAGAGATGAACAAGATAGGCTGGGAAGTCCCTAGTGTCAAAAATTTTAGTCTGCATGAGTCTTTTACTAAGTGGTGTTGTCATATAAATTGTAGAAATGTTCTTGGCAAACTAGGAAAAATAGCAGGAGACTTAAATAACTGGCTGCCATATTTTGTTGTATAAATACGTTTTTAATTGTTAAAGTATAATATGCATACAGATTAGTGCTTTGCTCTCTAATCAGAACATTTCCAAAATAGATTTACTTAGTGCTCTTTTGTAGAACTCATATTTTACTTGAATTCATATTGACTCAAATTCTATAAAGATGTATTGTGTTGGTAACCACATTTCCACTTGAAAAAATTAAAATTGCAAGTCTACCTCACACCTGCAAAGTTTTGTTAATGAATTTCCCTGGAAGAATTGAGACAAAGCTTTTAACTGAGAAGTTGACCAGAGAAACAAGTCTTCTCTTTCCTCTAGAAAATTTCTTGCCTAGAAAATTTTCAGATTACCTTATCTCTCTGTGTTTTATAATGACACTTCTTGCTGGTAGTGTGCCAACACAAATTTAAAAAAAGGAAACATAATAGAAAAAGTTAGTTACTGACTTTTCTGTATCATCAAATGACAGCATTATATATTCTTCAGAAACCTAACCACTCTAAAAACTCCTCTTTCTTTTCAATTTTTAATCTGCGCAGATTACTTTCTAATAATGAAATAAAGAAAAGAATGGAAGATAAAAGCATCTGGAAGCCAAGGCTGTCATGCTCTTACTGAAGAACTCAAAGGCAGTAGCTTTTCTGCCATTTCTGGACATTTCTTTTGTATCTCTGAAGGACGCTGTCGGTATAAGTTAAAGCTGCTTCACAGTAGTAAAGTGTATTTCTGAAGTTGGGTGATTAAGAAAAAGGGAGTTTAAGATTGGCGATTACCTGTCATTCTCCAGCTTCCATTGCTGGAATTTTGAACAATCGAAGCAACCATCTTCACCTTCCTAGATCTTCAGTATCTGTCTTATTCATGTCCTTTTTAACAGAAATGGTGAACTATTCTGACATGATTAGTATTTAATTATGTTTGATTTCGGCATTGGATGCTGTGCACTTCATCGGTGCTACAGATCATTAGAATGGTCTTTCTTGAATGAAGGATGTGTGATCACTGCAGTATAATTCATTCATCCATCCCAAACCCACTGTGAGGCTCAAATTCTTTAAATCTTTTCTATTTTCCGTGATTATCAAGGTTACATATTTAAGATAAATATTTTTTTCAGTATAGAAAAAAGTTCAGATTCTGCCTTGCTGATATATAGAGAACATTTCCTTCATAGTTAGTTAATTATTTATTTACAGTTAGTTAAGTAACAGGCCAGTTATCAGAGGGAGGAAAGGTTGCTTTCTGCCCAGGTTCTGCCTGGAAGTGTCCAGCGACCAGCAGCATTTCTCAAGTCAGATGGGAGCACTCTACAAACCTCTGGGAGAAGTGTTAGAACCTGCGATCTAGATTAAGTGTTGAGTTGATGAGTGTTAAGAAGTCCTTGGAGAATTGCTTTGTGTTGGTGTGTCTGTGACCTTAGGGAAAAAATAGTTAAATAAGGATTTACATTCCCATGTCAGGATCTCCTTCAATGAAAGCAATATTTGACATTAAATAGATATTTAGATAGATTTTATCTGTGGCTTAGATTCTAAGGTATGAGCTATTTAAATATTTTAACTGTTTTCTAGCTGAATGAAATGCAACTGAATGAAATTCACTTTTTAGAGCTGAGTTATGGTATAGGCAATAGTAACTATTGTTTTCTGTTACTTCAGTTTACCTGTTTCTAAACACACTGTGTAGTTAATACTTGATAGACATTTAATATCTGTGTGGCAGTGAACCAGTTTACTACTTTTACCATAATATTTATTGGAGTTTAAAAGTCAGTAAAGAAAAACTGGTGTTCCATTCCTAACTGAATGGTGATCCATGGACCAAGATTACTACACTCACCTCTTGGCTGCTAGCATTCCAGTACAATGCTCAAGGATACTAAGAGGTAACACGGCATTGCTTCATGAATTTGTGCGGGACAGTTTGGGAGCTGGGAATAGAAAACAAGAGTTTTGGAGAACCATCTTGCAATGACAAATATTAGCTGTAGCATCATACTGATTCAGGTGGACAGAGAGGAAATGCCTTCATCTCATGAGCATCACGGTATGTAATACAGGAAAATACAAAACCTGGAATTATTTTCTGTAAGAAATCACACAAACATGATCTTGCAATTTGTTTTAAAGTATAGATATTTGGCTTAAATTAAATTAATCTTTCCTCAAATACTTCACTGGCAAATATGAACGTGTGGTTGTCATCCCATGCTGTGTGTCATTTGTTGTCTCTTTAACTTACACCTATACATGGTTCCTTTCAAGAAACTTATGGTATTTCCAAAATATATACCTTCTGTATGTTATAAATGCTACTAATGGCCAGATATTTTTGCTTATTCAGGAAACTGAATGCCTTGTTTTAAAAAAAGAACACTGTAAAGCTATAGAACAGCTGACAAAATAATTCCCAAACTATCGTACTTCTATTTCACTCTTTCTCTTTTCAATTTGTTTCTGGCAGGGTTTTTACATTTCCTGAAAGACAGGATTTTGGTCATCCTGACAAAAGATGAAATCAACTGGGCAGATACAGAGATCAGGTAAAGCACTTGTGACTTCTTCTTTTCTATGAAACTGCTTTGAAATTAGAAAATGAACCCCACATAGGTGGTGAGGTCCTTAAAGAAAGCAAATCACAATTGTTTTACTCTGCCAAAATATCTTCTAAAAATGGGCTGTTATTCTAAGTCTTATGGTAAGTAAATATTCCAGGAAAAACAAGGGTCCCTGTGTAGAACTTCTGGACACAAAATTGAAAAATAGTAAAAGTTAAAGTATAAGCTATGTTAAAAGAGTTCAAAGACACTAATGCTCATACTTGATATAAATTGTAAAAATATTCTGTGAGGAGATATTTATAACTCTATCAACTCCCTCAGTTTATTTACCTTTGGGATGTGACTCTACAGTGTCATTTTCTGTCCCAAAGGATGAGCTATAAGTGATTGCAGCAAAGACACAACTAATTTTATAGTGTACTATTGGAAGAACACAGTTTGTATTTCATTTAAAACAAACATTTGTGTCGTTTTTAAGGGGCATAATGTGAAAGTTAAAGATGGAGAAACAACTGACCTCTAGTGTTGGAAGAGTTTTTGCAGTTCTTAAGATAAGGAGGGATCAAAGCGTCAGACAGATGTTGCCATAATGTGTTTGTCTACAGTAAAACGTTACTATCCTAGATAGTGCATTGCTTATCCACCTAACTAGGATGTTTGGATCGTGAATTTTGAAAGAATGTAATTAATTTTCTATATATGCCTGACTGCTTTTAGTGCCTTGATCCTAGAAAGCTTTTGTTTGATGATGGTAAAAAAAAGTTGATATTTCATATTTTTTATGGCTTTGGGTTTCAAGGGATGCATAAAAATGTGCTTAGAGTTATCTGTGGCTATGTTTGCATTTATATGTTTCTATGTATATATCTGTGTATTTTTATATCTACAAATCTGTTTGAAAGATGATTATACACAGAAAAAGACAATAGAGAACAAATAGTAAGTAACGGTGGCGAAGAGTAGTGGTGAACATCCATGGTCAGGTAACATAAAAAACCTCAAAACTATAACCACCACCAGCCTTTTAATCATCATCCCTCAAAGAGGAGGGAAAAAAGAACAGAACAGCGTAAGAAACTAAGTGCTGCCAAATAGTGCACAGGACTTTTTTTTTCCAGTTTGATATATTTGAATATTACATTATGAAACACTAAATCAAATGTGGTTTTTTTCTGTCCCAAAGAAACAATAATATTCCAGAAATACCAGCAAGTATGTTACTGTAAGATCAACAAATTTTTCAGGAATGGTATAATATATACCCTTTAAAAGGGTATTTGTATTACTTTTAAGTAAAACGTTACATGGATATAGCAAATATACAGACAGAATATTTCTTGTTTGTTTTTGTGTTTCAGAGCATGGTCACAGATTATTAAATGTGGTCACAAAACTATTACCTTCTAAGGCTGGGCTTTTAGTCAACTCAGTATTCAGATTTGTTAAGTGATCTTGAACCAGTAGTAAAGAATAAAGAAATGTTTTATCTTTATTTTCAATAGAGAGAGCTGACTGTTGATATTTAGAATCATACTGTCATTTAGGTTGGAAAAGACCTTTAAGATCATCGAATCCAACCGTAAACCTAGCACTGCCAAGTCCACCACTAAACCATGTCCCTAAGCGCCGCATCTCCATATCTTTTAAAGACCTCCAGGGTATTTATTATTTAAGCAGGAGACATTATTTTTCTGGGAGTGTTAGTATGAACTTTCTTTTGATGGCATTTTCACTACTGTGCAGTTGATTGTCACTGGTCTACGTTAGTTCACTGCGGGAACCTATGTATATACTCTAACTTTAATCTCCACACTTATTAAAAATATATGGACTTTCTACTTCCATTACGTAAATAAGGTTCAAAAAGCAACTTGATTGTCATGGAGGGTTTAAAAACCTTCAAAAAGTTCCTGACAACAAAACTGGATTTTAATATTTCAAACCTGCATTGTAATCAATGCCACAATTCTGTCTGTTCTTGACATTCTCTTTCATATCCAATATCCTTTCAGAATACTGTAAGTTCTTGGCTTGAAAGGGTTTCTTGACAGCAAGATCAGCTGCTTAATTACATGAGCTGTGGAAAGAAAACGTGTATTGGTTTGAATTTTCCACCTTTTAATTTGCATCTTTCCATGGCATTCCTCTCCTGACTTGACACTAAGGTGCAATGCTATTTTGAGAGAACAGTATGATTGTAGTTGTTAACCTTGAAGCTGAGTTGTAAACACTATCAGGTTTGATAATTTCCCAAAGGCTGAGATCTGATGGAGGCAATTCTCAAAGATTAAAAGATATCAGGTAATTGATGATCTTTGAGGATGTTGTCTCCATAGATTCCCACTTCAGCTTCCTTTCCCATTCCTTTAGAATATAATTTATGGCTGGTACTCAGAGGAGGTCACAAAAAAACCCGAGACAGGTGGGACTCACACCCTTTTTAAAAATTGCATGTGAGGTTACGTGCAACTCCAAAAGTCATAATTAGCGAATATTCTCAGGCTTGCGACTGGAGGTACATGCACTTCAAAGGCTTAAATTTGTGGAGGCAATAAACTTGAGGAACATCTCATGAAGTAACCTTTCCTTTTATAGTACTAAAAAAGGTAACGAACAGCCAACTAGCGTTTTAACTGTCAGGTGTACTGGGTCATCTGCTGGCTTTTTTATGGTACTCAAGACAGATACTAATACGTTTTTATGGCTCACATGAGTACATATGCCTAGCAGGTATTTTAGTACCTGTCAGTCTGTGTCTGGCACTGTCGTCATTACTTTTCCTCACTGTCGTCTGTATGATAAAGAAAATAGCAGTAGATATTAACACCAAAAATTGGAAAAACATCATTGTATTGGAAAACTCAAGAAAAATTAGTGATCTGATGTTCAGTATTATAATTTTGACTTTTTTTTTTTAGTGAGTTTAAGCAAGTTCTCCATATTAATGCGGTACAGTTTTTTTGAAGAAGGGCTTTTTAAATTCCAGTAGACTGCAGGATAAGGCATGGCTAAAATACACCCTTGTAGTTGAAAACTGATGTTTGGTAGCCACAGCTTCTACAGGATAGATGGCAGAAGTAGTCAAGAATAAAACTTTCTAGTGTCTCTCACTGTAAAGTATCAGTTTTAACAAGAAATGAATGCAAAGTGTTTCAATATCTCACCCGTTTTAATAGACGAATTTTAAACCTGTTGCAAATGCAACCATAAGCTATTACAGACTATGGTTCTTTATGTGTCTTTCAGGCGTAAGCATACAGGTTAGGGCAACCTCGTTAAAGTTGGCACACATTTTATCAACTGGGGAAAGAACCCAGTAAAAACTGTGGAAAATCATGTCCTTAGCTAGTCTGGGCTGGGCTGGTTGTCATTCTCGTATGTGGTGTCTCTGTAATGGCCACTTGGGAAGAGGTGGCCGTATCATCATTTCAAAACTGATCTATGTTATGTGATGCCTAAGCAAAGGCAGGCCTGTATCGCTTCAAAAGTCATACACTGCCTATTTTATACTTAGAAAAGAAGAAATTGTACTACTTCAAAATGTAGAAAGTAAATTGAAAATTATATTCCCTACTAGGTGCTTTATGAACTCAGAGACCTACAGTCAGGGTTCAGAATTAAGGGTCAGCATACCGTATAAACACAGGGAGGGGAAAAATGTATATCAATATCCAGTCACATCTGATTTTGAGCATCATAATTCAGCATCACCTTGTCCAGGTCACTCTAGACTGTACAGAAATATTTTAGCCAGAGCCAGAAGAAATCTGAGCACTTTGAGACAAATATTCCTATGGCTGTGTATAAAGGAAGAAACACTGGCAACAAATGAGCATTTTTAACACTAGTTTTAATGCTGCTATTACAATTGCACAAATAAAATTACTACATTTTAAAGCTCAATGTATGATACTAAGATCAAGTAATGAAAACAAATCTTGGCAGAAAATACCTTGTGGCTTGTTTTACCTCCTTAATGTGTCTGGATATCTAAAACAAAAACTCTGTGAGAGAAGTCTCACTCTTAAGCGTTCAATTAGGAATTAAAAAAAAGCTATTCTGACTTCAGAACAGCAGTTTAAAATATGCTGCTGATACAAATCCTACAACACAAATGTCCAAGCATTAGGAGAGATCTGGGCTCACCGAACTGCAATACTTTGCAAGTTAAGTTTAATCAAGTTTGAATGCTTGAACAGACACAATATTTTGTTGGATTGTTGTTATTTTAATGTACATGCATAAGTTTTTCCACTGCAAGAGAAACTTCTTAGCAATAAAGGCGCAATAAAGGTGCGATAAAGGAACTCTTCCATTAAACAAAAAACTTGTATGTGATTTCCAGAAACGTACTGGTTTTTGCCATTGATGGTAGGAGATAAAAGGACTGCACAGATTTGCAACCATCTGAAAAGTATTTCTAAATATAAATTTATTTCTAATAAAACAATTTAATTTTAATATTTAGCGTTTATATTTAATTTTCTTAGTATTATTTCCTTCAGTGGAAGGATCACATTTTCTAGGAAAAGACATAATTTTAGAAGTGCTAGCATGGTGGAATGGAAATTGGGACATTGTGCAATTAAGAGCATTTTCCAGGCTGCTGTATAAGTATGGAAGAATATAAGGAAATCTAAATGGCTACTGTATGACATAGAAATGACCTCATGATCTTCTCTTCTGCTACTTCTGCTCTTCCCTTTTGCAACTTCAGAGGCAGTTGCATCTACATCTTTATCTAATATACTTAGTTTTGCAACTCTGGAAGTATTTATAACACAGTGTTTATGAATACTGGGAAAAGATGCAGGTTTCATTGCCCTTAAGAAGGTCAAACAAATTTTCCTAAAAATCATCTAATTAGAGCTGTAAATTATATTTAAAGACTGGGCTCTTCTTAACCACCTAAGAGCATTTACCGTGTAAATCTCTGAAGCAAAGCAGACTGTCAAATCCTTGCTTTTCTTTGAGAGAGAAGATATTCCACAAGCTAACTAAGACTGTGTTGTGTGAACTTTGTAATTAATATTTTACATGTGTTCATAAAGCTCTGAATGACCTATTTTTAAATAATGAAAAATGAGAAAACCCTCTAGGAGGGTCAACCGGATCATTTTGTCAGAAATCATACATAAGACAAGTTAAGGGCCAAATTCGTTTTAATTGAACCCACTGAGAGCATGTTTTCAGTCAAAGCCTCCAACTGAGTTTAAAACTAAAATTCAGACTTCCATCAGTCTAATCTGGTAGCTGGACCAGGTGAAAAACATCAACTTTTATCTATTGAAGTTCAAGTCTGTCAATTTACCAAAATAGAATTGTATAATTATTTT
>NW_009637602.1:0-3805 GCF_000690535.1 Cariama cristata | reverse complement strand
GTCCCCTCTGTCCAGGAGCTGCGCAGGGATGGTGCCCAATCCCGGCTTTTATCACCACGGCAGGAAGGAACCGGGGGACCATCATCCCTCCTTCTATTAAGTTTGTTTACCGTCTGTATTGGATACAGATAGTCAGCCCTGCTGCTTAATGGATAGTCAGCCATGCTGCTTACTGTCTGCAGTCAGCCAATTCCCCTTCTTCATGTGGGGGCGTTTGTGGTTTGGTTTTTTGGTTTTGCTTTTTGGTTTGTTTGGTTTGTTGGGTTTTTTTGTTTGTTTGTTTGTTTTAAGATAGGAAATGATGACTGTAAAACCACAGAAACAGACAAGGGGAAGTGGGGGGCTGGGACAGTTTTTGCATTGTCTTCGCTTTTAAAAGAGGTTGTCCTTATTTCAAGCTATTGGTATGTTTTTAAGAAAAAATAACGTCCATCACATGCCAAATAACCCTGAGTTTAGGTTTGGTATATGTGAGAGATCATCAGGAGGTACATATCTAAGTTTGCAAAATAAAGAGAATCTGGATCTAAACAGAGTATTCTCTAAATAGGCCTGCAATTGCGAAGATAGTTTATTAGTAACAAACACAACTGCCTCTTGAGGAACTTACTTCTAAAACCAAAACACAACAGACACGGAAAGCGTGAGGACCATCCCACATGGGGCAAACAAACATCTCCATGGATAACGTATGTGAATTTGCCCCCCCGGGAACTGTGCTGCTGCTGACAGGCTCCCTGCAGCTGCACAGCACCAGCTGCCGAGGGGATCCTGGAGGAGTTAATGCAGCTTGAAAGAAGCATTAACTCCCTGGATAGCCATCAGCCTCCAAGGGCAGGATGCCACAGACCGTGTTTCCTCAGCAGCACTACTCATGCCCCTACCTGCATGTCCTACTATGTAGCTACACCTGGAAACATATCAAGGTCTCTGAAGCAGCCAGAAACAGCAAAAAGCACAACTCCCTTCCCCATGTGTGATCTCCACCAGATTCCCTTTGCCACTGGAGTGTAAGAGCTGGCTTTGTTTCAGGGAATTGCCACTTCAAATAAGCCAGAAGCAAAATGGTTTCAGTGATTCTAGAAATTAAGTCATAGATAAGGTCCCACATTTCCTTTTAAATGGTCTTTTAGTCTTATGATGGTTTATGGGTTAGCAGTTGCTACTATACCCTTAGGGTTAGAGTGCAGATAGGTCCCAGCCAGCTACTAGTTATGAGTTGTCATGTTTCGTGATAATTACAGATTAATAATCAGTGTTTTTCCCACCTTAGCTGTGAAAGAGTTTCTGGTATGGTCAAGGGACGCTTAACCCCTCAGCTCATTACACAAAGGCCTGAATTCCTGAGACCGCAGCAAGTCCCAGAGAAGGAGGAGGGGGAATGTACCACCACAGGGGCTGGCGGTACTCTTTATTACCGAGATGCTTGACCTGTCCTGTTTTCCTTTTATTTTATTTTTTTAACTTTCCCTTGCTTGGTTATGCCAAACTTGAAGCGCTGGGGCTAAAATTTTCCATTTTTGCCGCAGCCTGATTTTTGGAGGGAAGCTTCAGCTCAAATGATGCAACTATTTCCAAGAAAAAGCTACAGATATATATTTCTCTTTAAAATTTTATAGCTGCCAATTTTCAAAGCATGACTGTGATGTCCTGCAGAAATTTTTGCAGAACAGCATTCTGAATTTTGGTCTTTCCTGTTGGAGTGATATCTATAATACTTGCCCAGAGATGAAAAATTCTGAAAAATTAGTTTGCATATATTTGGAAGAACACCCCAGAGATTTAAAAGTGTGAATTCCAGACATAATGCCTTCTCTGTTAATGTTTCAGTGTCCAGCTGAGGGGATTTTCCCGTAGCTGAAGTTTGTGTCTTTGTGGACTGTGCTGAACTAAGAGTGGGAATGCTTTTGTCTTTGTGTTCTTAATGATCCTATACCTTGGTTATTTAAAAAAAAAAATCAAACAAAAGAAATTAAAAACTCAAACCACAGAAAGAAAAGGGGGGAGGTAGGAAGAAAGGAAGACATATCTAGGACTGAAGACTGGCAGCAGAAAAAACCTCAAGGGAAATGATATGTGGAAGAACTGTCTGCTTGGATAAAGAGAGTGTCTCAAAATTAGCTGTAGTAGTCCTGGAGGCTGGTTGGAGAGACATGAAAAGCTCAAAGACTTGTAGATATTATGACCAAGAAAGTCATCTAGGTTGATCAGTTTGACCTCACAGGAAACCAGGCAGGGAAAAAGTGAAGGGAAGGGGGTTAGGGGGGAGCTGGTATAATGGGGCAAGCTGAGACAGGACAAAGCAAAAAGCCTGAACTGAGTGGGCAAGAGAGGGAATAAAAAGCTGAGATAACTGGACTGGAATTAATTGGAAGGATGGACAATAAGATCTGAAGAAAATGAGTTTATAGGGAGCTGTAAAGATTACAAGTTCAGAGGTCTGAATTATGTGTAAATGTACATTCAATAACTCCTGCTTGTTCATATGGGTATCGATATGGTCTCCCTAAAATAGTGTACAAACACTCCAGTAAACAACCCACCTATTACTGCAGGAAGCAGGACTGAAATGACAGCATATGCTAGAATTGAGATCTGCCTTACTTTTGGTCCATTTGTCGGTAAATAAATACTATAATGCAGCATTCACTGTCTTCTGTAGTACACAGTATGGACGAGCTCTTAAAAGCAGTAAGATTTGTTTTGGCAAAGACTTCCTTGATTCATTGGTGCTGCACGTGGATTGGGAGAGGTGACTAGCGGGAAGAGGAAAAAGGACCATAACTACATGGGCAAAAAGTACTATCCTTTGTGTAAGGTCTGTATGCTGTCTTGGAGAACTGGATGTCACCCTTGGTGGTACCACGAGTAGGATTCACCTTCCCTCGCGTCAGATGTCTGTATCTGTAGGCATCCGCATCTAAGCCAATCTGAACTCCTTTCATATTCACTGGACAAAAATGGCTCCTTTAAAAGGCAATTCTTCTGACCTATTTTAATATCTATCTTAAGATGAGACAAGTTGTGCCCTAGAAGTGCCTGTTTCTCTCCACTGACTATAAAAGGAGAGAGAGGAGATGAATCCTGTTCAGTACTCCGATATGGTGGCAGGCAATTCACTCAAATCACTCTTTTCATAGGTGGCTAACGATTGTATGTCTGATTTCCAGAATATAAAGACAGCCTTAATTCACTGTCCCATAACTGACTGCTCGATTCTGCCACTTACTAACATACTTTTAATGCAATTTTTAAAATGTGAAATATTTAGTGGAACCTTGTACTTCCACACCTCTTTATTAAATATCAGCCACTTATTTTGTGCCTATTAACATTATTCCTACTTTACATTTTGAGAAACAGACCCATGTGTAGTTTTGGAAACAGAATGACAGATGAAAATATATGTGGTTTGCATACTGATACACTGAGGCAGGGTGAGAACTGAATATTCCTGTTGTAGCACTTAGCATATATATTAATTACTGTAATTTTAGTATTTATATTTCATTACAATTCTGCCAACTGTCCAAAACTTCACAGTACAGGCATCTCTACAGTTGATTAAATATATCTTTTAAATGAATATGTCACCAGTCTAAGGCACTTAATGCTGGATGTACATTCAAAATTTGGCAACCAAAAAGGAAAAATTAAACCAAACAGCATGAAATTGGATCCCATGATGAATAATATGGTTGGTGACTTGTGCAGAACACAGCCGAGTGGTTATGTAGTTATGTAGCATTTCCCAGACCATCATACAGGAACCATTAGAAAACTTAAGAGCTGCAGCTTCATCCCC
>NW_009637601.1:0-7766 GCF_000690535.1 Cariama cristata | reverse complement strand
TGTGGCCAGCAGGACTAGGGAAGTGATCATCCCTTTATACTCCATGCTGGTGAGACCGCACCTTGAATACTGTGTTCAGTTTTGGGCCCCTCACTACAAGAAGGACATTGAGCTGCTGGAGTGTTTCCAGAGAAGACTGACAAAGCTGTTGAAGGGCCTGGAGAAAAAGCCTTACGAGGAGGAGCTGAGGTTGTTTAGTCTGGAGAAGAGGAGGCTGAGGGGAGACCTGATCGCCCTCTACAACGACCTGAAAGGAGGCTGCAGTAAGGCGGGGGTTGGTCTCTTCTCCCCGGTAATTAGCGATAGGACAATGGGAAACGATCTCAAGTTGCACCAGGGGAGGTTCAGGCTCGACATCAGAAAGAACTTCTTCACTATTAGAGTCGTTAAGCATTGGAATGGGCTTCCCAGGGAGGTGGTGGATTCACCATCCCTGGAGGTGTTCAAAAAACATTTAGATGTGGCACTCCAAGACATGGTTTAGTGTCATGGTGGCATCAGGTACACGGTTGGTCTTGATGATCTTTGAGGTCTCTTCCAACCATAATGATTCTGTGATTCTATGATCTTTCAAAATTCCATTCCTGAGGTAATCAAAGAAGACATTGCTTTACTTAACTGTTGTAAATGAATATAACAGAAGGGAAAACTGTTTACTCAGATTTCCAGAATCACCATGAAGTGACTAGAAATTATTGTACACGTCCTTCAGCTAGTCTGTATGTTGTGATACTATATCTTCATATCAAGTACCTGCCAAATCTGTCAAAGAGCATATGTCTAACTTGATATTCACTGAGCTAATATGCAAGACTATCAGAAAGAGGAATGAAAAAAGTTGAAAGAAATCCAACCATTTTCTTCACAGAGGCTCGTAAGATAATATTTAAGTAAACCTAGAGAGGCAAATCCTGACTATTGATTTTACTTTGTGTTCTGAGGTTTTTGGGAGGCTCCCAAAAGGATCAGAAAATGTATTTAGGACCTTGTGGACTGCCTTGATTTCTGTGGTTGATAGATGTTTTTTTTTTTGTTTTTTTTTTTTGTTTTTTTTTTTTTTTTTTTTTTTTTTTTTTTTTTTTTTTTTTTTTTTTTTTTTTTTTTTTTTTTTTTTTTTTTTTTTTTTTTTTTTTTTTTTTTTTTTTTTTTTTAAATAGTGTGAATAGAAGAACAAAAATCATGGGAATGCCTTTCAAATATCATTGAATCAGAAGATTATACAACAATCTTCCAGATACATTTCTAGATACTAATATATCTGGAATTTCATGAATCAGTAAACTTTTTAAACTTTTAAAATTAACTAGTTTTGTTCATTATCTTCTTGTGCATGTATGTGGTAATTGTGAAGGAGAGCAACACCAAAGTTATTAACACAGTATTAGATTCACTTGTCATTTCTAGTGTTAAAGGGGGTAACAAAACTGACACGAGAGAAAATGGAGAAGAGTTATAAGATTATAAATATATCTTCAGGTGGGTGAATATACCACATGTCAGATTTACCTGTAGAACCTACATAACTCCAGCTGACGTCTGCAAAATCCTCTTCCCATGTGGTCCTCTTCCCTCCCTCACCAAAACCAAGAAAGCTAACTAAACACCCTTACTTCAGTTGTTAAATCTCAGGCTAAGCTAACATAATAAAAGAATAAAACACATGGTCAAATTTGAATTTGAATATGATCATCTGCAGGTGAAAGACAGTATGCAGCTCAAGTCTTTGCTACTCTATAATAATTAGAAACTCCATCTAAAGCATGAAAGATATTAAAAAGAGGCATTTTTATGTAATGATTGCTAATTTAGGCAGATGTTCTGAATCATCCTCTAGAGATCCTATCATACTCTAGTATCTCAGTTGGGTGCCTGCTGTTCAGTTATGATTTTTTTTCAAAGCCTCAGATATGTGCAAACAGTAGGAAAGCAGTTGATATGAATGAAAAATAAGGACACTGATCTGCTATATTCTTAGAGAGTGTTTCCTTCACCTTAGACTTCCCTAGATTCAGCTATGCTGGAGACAGTCTCTCCAGAGCAGTGGTACACAATTAGTAGAGGTATTGTGATACAATCTAGCATACACCTGCAGCACTGAAGCCTTCATAACGTGGAAGCTAGTACTACCACCACTTGCTATTGAACAAGAAACAGGGAAACTTGTCTATCTCAGTCAAAGTTCAGTCTTTCCCTGAGGGAGTACCATAGCATCTACTTTACCTAAATACAAACATGCATGCATAGGTACATATACTGTAGTGGAGGTTTTCTGTTCCTTTGCCATCATGGTAACACTCTGTCTCTGCAAGCACTGCTGTAAATCCCCTGCACCTGAGGCTTAGTGGCCTGAGCACTGAGGGTCCAAGGACCAGTTCAGATGTAGTTCAGCAGCATAATATTTGCTTCAACTTCTGACAAAATTGCAAAGCTCTGAGAGAAAGCTATGGGAAAGAACGCAGAAGGATAGGAAAGGTAAAATTATGGATAGGAGTAGGAGTAGTTGAGAGAAGGACTGTCATTAGCTCAAGGATTCAAGACAGAAAAGCACCTATGTGGAAAAACACATAATCTTAAAGGAAAAGCAAAACAGAACAGGGGTGTGAGTTGGGGTCTAGCTGGGTGTTTGCTGGGTTTCCAGGCCCAAGTTATCAGTGTCACCACTGCTACCTCTATAGGGAGGATGGCAACTCAACAGCAGTGAGGAATGATTTCTGGGAGCTGTGGCGGCTTCCCTTCCAACTGCTGTCTGCCTGACCAAGAAATGGCCTTTGGATACCTTATCAGGGGAGGCAAGTACACGAATGCTCAGCCTAATACTCTATTAAATCCTAGCTATCTTTTGTGCATGATAGACAGCTAATAATTGTTTTATATTCTCAAGCTCTGTATGTTCTGCTAGCAGGGTCTCTTTGCACCTGGCTAATT
The DNA here is from genome assembly GCF_000690535.1 of Cariama cristata. Classification (NCBI taxonomy): domain Eukaryota; kingdom Metazoa; phylum Chordata; class Aves; order Cariamiformes; family Cariamidae; genus Cariama; species Cariama cristata. The sequence goes on along the minus strand of NW_009637601.1, from coordinate 4,841 downwards.
ATGACCTGACAAACTGAACCAGAAGAGGGGAGGTAACATTTCAATGTAGTAAAAATGTAAGATTTATGGGACTGAAAAAGAATATGAAAGAGACTGTAGTTTCTGGTGGCATGGGATTTTTTCTACCTCTGTTTTAACCATCTGTCTTTAATGTCAGAAGAAAGAAAAAAAATCCCTAAACAAAGAAACAGAGAAGACATTTGTGTAGGGAGGGGTACCAAGCATTCTTTCCAGGGTGATAGTAAGTAAGAACCTTTTATTCCCTTCTTCCCATTTTTGTGGGAGTTCTTTTCTCTTTAGAAATATTTGTAGCTTCTAAACCCCCCAAAATTTAAACTCTAGCACAGAAGCCTTATATAATGCACAAGAAAGTTTCTGTTTCAAGAACAGACTAGTCTGAGCTTTACATATCCGATCATAATTTCATATTCTTAAAGTGCTATACATTGAGGTGACATATAAAGCATACCTATTTCTAGATCGCATACAGAATTCAGGTTTATGTAAGTATGAATCTTCTTCCTTTCTTTTATAAGAAGGACGGCTGTGTGAAGGTGAAATGACTTTTTTCCTAGTATTTTTGACTTGTTTTCAAATATGATACATTTCTGGTGAAAAAATGTCACATACAATATAGTAAAAAACTAACAGGAAATTATGCAATTTCAGCTTCAACTAGACAGCTGAATGCAGAGTATTTTTCAAAAGTGTCACACAAAATGCATTTAAAATAAAATGCGCTTTCTGGAGGGAAAATATATTTTTATTGTCAAATTCAATCCTTGTCCTTGAAATTTATTAAGTTTTGTTGTTTTCAAGTGTAAAGCATCAGATATTATGTACAACTAATGCTCAATTTCAAAGTAAAATAAATCAAGATTTCTGAAAAGCTTAGGTTTATATTTGTCATCATCAGTAAGCCAAGATAAGAACAGGAAATACAAGGGTTTTGTACTGTCTTATCATGCCTGAAAACTGAAGAAAACATCTCAGAGTCATCAAAATCATAAGACAGCTAATAAAAGAATTGTTAAAACTTCGGTCTTTCACTTAAAATTGGAAATAAAAAGAAACAAAACTCCTACTTAAAACTGTCAAATCACAATTATTTGTTTAATTATAAGATAATAATGCTTATTTAAAAGTTTATTTTCTTTCTAATTTTAATCAATAAATGGAAGGAATTTGTTTAAGTCAATAAAGAGTCTCTTAAAATATCAAAATTAGATCAGATTCTAATCCTTAAAGTTTCAGGGTGTCTCTGATTCATGGAAGAACTGATATTTATCTTTCTGGTAAAAGTATTTCTTTCCCTTTCATGTTTAATTCTGCTTCTTTCCTGATGCTGTGGGTTTTTTTCTTTTTTTAATAATTAAGAATCAATGAATATTTAGGAATTTTAAGCCTAAATACTCAGGATCAAGTTTGCATTTTTCTTCACCTTCCAAGCCAAATTAGGCAGTTTTGATTAATTTCATTAATAATTAATTAAAAGCCAGGCACCTGGGGAGGAAAAACCTCATGCACCAATACAAGCCACTGAGGCAAAGTGCTCCAGAGTGGAGGACCGTGACAGAGGACCTTCCCAAAAGCGACAAAATCGCTGAGGCAAAAGCCTAGGGAGAGAGAGAAGGTGCCCCGGTCCCCCCGCCCTGAGCAGGAGGCGTAAAGCCTGTGAGGAGCGGCAGCTCTGACTCAGCGTAGGCGGGGACAAGAGTGACGGTGGCCAGGGGAGGTTCAGGTTGGATATTAGAAACAATTTCTTCACTGTAAGAGGCGTTAGGCATTGGAACAGGCTCCCCAGGGAGGTGGTGGACTCACCATCCCTGGAGGTGTTCAAAAAATGTTTAGATGTGGTACTTCGAGTCATGGTTTAGTGGGCATGGTGCCGTTGGGTAGAAGGTTGGGCTTGATGATCTTTGAGGTCTCTTCCAATCATAACGATGCTATGATTCTATGATTCTAAGCTGGGGGTCAAATGGTTGGGAAGAAGCTCTGCAGAGAAAGAGTCCTAGAGGATAACAAGCTGACCATATGCCAGACGTGTGCCCTTGTGGCACAGAAGTCCATCAGCCTCCTGGACTGCATTGGAAGGAGTGTTGCCAGTAAGTCAAGGGAGGTGATCTTCCCCTCTGCTCAGCAGTGGCGAGGCTCCACCGGGAGTACTGTGCCCAGTTCTGGGCTTCCCAGTCCAAGAGAGACACGGACGTATTGGAGAGAGTCCAAAGTAGGGCCGCAGAGACAATTCGGACACTGGAGCATCTGACATACAGAAAGAGGCTCAGAGAGTTGGGACTCAGCTGGAGGGTCAGCTCCAGGAGTTCATCCCAGAGGAGAGGGATCCTCAGGGGGAACTTATCAATGTGTATAAATACCTGGTGGGAGAGAATGAAGAAGATGGAGCCAGACTCCTCTCAGTGGTGCCCACTGACAGGACACACAGCAGTGGGCACAAATTAAAACACATGAAATTTCATCTAACCACAAGAAAACCCTTTTTTTTTTCTTCCATTTTTTTTTCTTCCTTTTCCTGTGAGGATGATCAAACACTGGCACAGGTTACACACAGGGGCTGTGAAGTCTCCAACCTTGGAGATATTCCAAACCTGACTGGACATGGTCCTGGAAAACCTGCTCAAGCTGACCCTGCTTTGTACAGGAGCAGGTTGGACTAGACAAACTCCAGAGGTCACTTCCAACCTCAGCAATTTTGTGCCTCTCTGATTTTATGTTTCTGTGATTCTGTGAACAATTTTTATATGAATGCTGATCTTAAGAGAAATCAGACTTCAAAAAACTCTCAAAACTTGTTATATAAGAACCATCCAGTCATATGTAGTTGAACACTTTTTTTCCTGTTGCACTTTTTAAAGACTCTTATATTACACAGTTTTTCCTCCAACTTTCATGATCCTTATTACAGAGTATTGGGTGTATTGTGTTTTCCCTTTAAATACTGTAAAGGAAGGTGTTTTTTCTTACTGCATTACAGGAAGAACTAAATGTGTGCTGTCATATACCACGCATTTGACTATAAATGTCTGCCTTCCTTCTATGAATGTGAAAGTTTTGACCTGCAAGATCAAGGTATCCTTGTAAAGTGTGATCGAATTATTTCTCTAGAATCCCAAAGTATCCATGATCTGTTCCTCTCGTGAGGCCATTCTTCTACTCACTAAAGAAACAGAGGTGCTGAATCCTCATTTTACCCAAAAGACAAGAAATTTCTCCACCCAGTATAAGTATGATATCCATCAATCTTGTAGAAATTTTTACAGAACCCATTCAGTATAACAGGCAAGAGGCAAACTTTCAAAGCAAATATTCTCAGAGTATGATTCTTGCCATGGTTATGACTTCGATCTTGGAGAGTAAGAAAGTGAAAAACTGATTCTTCACATAAGCTTGTTCTTCAATCACTTTTTCAGTATTCAAGACCCTGCAGCTCATTTACACTGCAAATTCATATTTACATTTGTACAGTATATATGATTCACCGAATGTTTAAGTATAAACTACAGCATAAGCTGTATCACTATATCGCTGTGTAAGCTGATAGCTCCCTCTGAACTGCATTTCACAATAAGTTGACTAGCTAGTAACATAATACCAGAGCAGTATATTCAAGTAAGAAATGCAGTAGAGAGCACTCTAAGGCAGATGGATGACATCTTGCTTAAAGTAACACCCATTTTTTTTCTTTTTCAAAAGTCCAAACAACTACTGTCTTTATTTCTTTACATCAGCTAAATAGTTGTTTGTATTCAAATACTACAGTGATCTATGAGTAGCATTTATTTCCCCAAAAGACTACACAAAGTTATATTACCTATATTTTCCTCTAAGGTGTTAGAAAGAACATAGTTTTTGCTGCCTAATCTAGTCAGGAAGGCAAGATGAAATCTCAAAAATGTCTGCACTGAATTATCCAGCATATATTTTCCCTACTCTCCAATTCCCCTTTAATTCCAATAGAATGGTCTCTTCATCATCTCACCTTCAGGTCCAACACACTTTCTTATTTGGAGCACAAAATACTCTTTGGAGATAAAGAAACAGTATCATATTGCATGTGCCCCCCAAAAGATATATTTCATGCATTCTGTTCATGTATATTGCTTTTATATCTGTTCACAGGAGATAAGGTACCTGTCTCTAAGACTATAGAATGACCACAGTCTATTGCATGCAGAAATGAACGATTAGAGAAATGCACACAACATTTTCCATCAGTGTTGTCCATGACAGCATAGCAGTGCAATAATCTTCTAGTAAAATCTTTTCTGATATAAACTAGTTTGCTAACTTAACCCTAATCCTATTAGGGTATTTTCACTGAGTTAGGCTACTTAAGCATAGAGTACGTGCTTGCCAAAAATGGTTTTTAAGTACTCTATTCGAGCATTACTTCAACTGCTACAATGATAGCTACGAAACAAAAGCTGGAATGAAGTAAAAAGAAAAAAAAAATGGGATGGGAAATATAACATGAAATGTTTGGAATTTCTGAGATAAGGTTTAGAATATTTCCTAATCAGTTTTTGACAATAATCTAGTTCAACACCTAAACTATAACCACGAAGAATAAGCAAAGAGCAACATTAATGTGTATTCGGAACTAGATATTTACTTCAGTTTTGCATTGTTGTCCATTTATTTGTTCTCAGAGTATGAACTGAAACATTGTTAAAGCAGTAATGTTGAAAATAATGTGTAATCATACACAGCATTACAGATTTTCACTTGGGAAATATGCTTAAAACACCACAATTAGAATAAGAATCTTGGCAAGAAACTAGATTTACTTTGGTTTTTGTCCTACCCTCAGCTGGTAAAAAAAA
>NW_009637600.1:0-3372 GCF_000690535.1 Cariama cristata | reverse complement strand
TATAGTAATAGTTATATATTAAATATGAAGAAGGGGAGAATATATTATTTTACAGAGAAATTTATTGCTCAAATATCTTAGAGTATTAGATGAAGATCTGACAGCTTATTCTGGTTTGTTTTTTTTCAATAGATTTTCTAAAGGCTTGGTTTCCTTTCCAGCAATTTTCAAACATTTTTCATTGATTCATCTCCCCTAAAAGATCTTAGAAAACAGGATCTCATCAGTGCTTGTGAAGCAAACAAAATTTTCAAACATTTTAATTAATTAGTGTTTTGTGTATTTGCCAGATTATGTCCTTGAAATATACTACAAATAGCTGTCTCTATTACTCTTTTATCCCAGCAACATGGGTGGTGTGAGAAAAATGATTTGGCTGCAAGTTCTCTCTGAACTCAGCTCCACTGAGAAAGTAAAGAAGCACTAAAATCTGAAGGCAACTGATCTTCCATTGATGGCAAGGACAAACCCCAAACACTCATTGCTAGGAAGTATTCTTGGACACCATGATGACGCCTGCTAGGTATAAAAGACATCAACATAATTTGAAATACAGTATTTATAGCTTTCCTCTGAATTCTGTTTAAGGTAAGAAAGTGTCACTTGGATTTGCAAAGTTTAAAAATTCAGTTATTGCCTTTTCCCTACTCTGCCCACCCAAGTGAACATGGTGAAGCACAACATGGCAAAAAGTAACAGGACAGTGTTTTCATTGTTCATAGAAGATGCAGGACTGGATGTTCAAATCCCTCTGTGAACCTACAGCGCAGGCAGTGAAAAGGCACCAGGACAAGTTCCCCGACACCCTCGGAACCTGCTCAGAGGCAGCCAAAGAGCCTTGGTAGTTCACCCTGAGGCCAGGGAAAGTCCAGCTTGCCATCTAAGAGGGAAAACAAAAGCAAAAATTACGGCCAAATGCACTGTTCGCATTTGTGCTGAGACAGGGCTGAGCCACATGGGGAAATAGCAGCGAACACTGCTATTTGCACTTCTAGCAGAGACGGGGAAACAGCCGGTCATTATGGCCCTGGACTGTGTTTGAACCAGGAATGGGAGATGAAAGGCTCTACAGTACAATCCCCCGAAGGAATGCACTTTCCATTTACAAAATGGCTACGCACAAGGGCAGAAAGAATTTCTATCCATTTATATTCCAAGAAAGAGTAGATGCATTTTGCTTTGAAAAACAAAGCAATACTCAGCCATTACTCTATAGCTCTGTCTAACTGTGCCCCAGTTCTTTTCTCAGCCTTGGTCCATTCCTGTCTCAATTTTGTGTTTCAGGCTCTCAGAAACCTTTCTTCCAAAAATCACAAAGAACAGTTTAAATACTTCTGTTAGTAATTTTGACTGATTTAAACTGAGAATTTCTTTACAGCAAGGGGAATGAGGAAAACATCTTCCTTTGTTCAATGCCACCAGTATATTTCAGATGATCTTTGTATAAGCAGAGTTTATGGAAGACAAAGGTCCTCGCTGCCAACCTCACCTCCTGAACAAGATGCCACGTGAGGCCGTGGTTGGTGGAGTAGTCCAGTTTCACCTGGTTGTCCATATGAGGAGTAAATGCCTGACCACAGCCCATCACCAAGTTGAATTGTATCATATATGAAGCTCCGATCTGCATAGACTGAGTCTCCACGTAGCGCATGCTAGAAGCTAACTTCGAATCTCCTGTAAAACTGAGAGATGTAAGGAAAGAATCAGGATTCATCCACAAAATAATTCAGAAGGGAACGTTATGAATGATTCTCAGTTAAACACAGTGATGCTGCTTTCTTTGTTCTGTAGATCGGCACATGGGATGAGACCATGTGCAGAAACATTGTACCATCGGTATTTCTGGAAGGCCTTGATATATCCCAGAGTTTGAAACACTGAATTATTCTGTTAGTTCTTACTATATGGTCTTTGTATTAAGGATCAAGTTAGGATCAAGCAAAGGATAATGTACAGAAAAAACAACATAAAGAAAGTTCATTCCCCAGGAGTGTCAGTTGCCTAAGGTCATGTCACAGTAACAGCTGTAATTTCATTAAAACACTGGACAGTAAAAATACACTGCATTTAGTTTAAAATATTCTTATTACATAGACTTTTCATTCCATTGATTTTCAAGTGATTCTATATGCAATGCACTCACTGACTTTTGCCTGTGTTTCAGAATTAATACCACCTATCCTCAGCTTCTTTTCTGCAGGGTGTACTGATATAGGAGTTATATTATCCAGTGGATTGGAGAAGGTAATTTTGTCAGTAGTAATGTCTGGAACACATCAAGCCTCATATATGATACAAGGTACTCAGTTATCACATACATGGCAACACAATGTAGAATTTGAAACTACAAGATTATTTCAATTTAAATGCAGGATGCACTATTGAAAAGAAAAAAAAAAAAAAGAAGGCGGCCAAGGAGGTATAAGGATGAAGTAATAACAACTTAAACTTTGAATGCTGCACACTAGCCTTCAAAACAGAATGTTTTTAAGAAAGTTCATGTGGAAAGCAAATCGCCTCCCTCTCCTTAGTTTGAGTTGTTTAGCTACTGTCTTCAGAAGTACTGTAGTCCCTTCAACTTCAACAATTTCTAAGACTATTCTTAAATGTGAACAATTTAGGATAGGGATTGCATCTTTTCAAAGAAAATCACTGCAAATCATCATGCAAAAATAAAAAACCACATTCAGTATAGTGGTAATGAAGAGAATAATCTAGTTCAAGGTTGCTGTTACGGTCAGGTAAGTTACAGTTGATCATCTTAAATAGGAATCCTAATCTTTCAATACAGGTACAATAAAACATGTTAGCTTCTACCCCTATAAAATTCAACATCGCAATGAAGTCAATGTAAGGACTAGCAACACAAATTGGTGTTACTTAGCACTCTTTTAAATTCATTCACTGACCTGCACTGTTTTCTATAGCATCCTTTTCAGAGAGAGCAGTTAAGACATAAATGTCAGCATCCTACCTTAAAGCTTTAGAATAAATTACTGAATGCTGACCTTAGTTATCAAATTGCTGTTACTTGGAAGAAGTTAAGATCCAGACACCTTTTTACTCTCTGACCTTGCTCTTTGTGACTTCATTTCCTAAAGAATGATCCAACTCATGGCACCATGTGAAACTACCCAGTCTATGTCGATCAGCACCATGAACTGACTGTGGATGGACGTTCCCTTCACTGCTGGGGCACCATCATGGACAGCTGGACCAGAAGGGAGTAAGTTGCCTTGGAAAACTGTATCATAACTGTTCGCTCTTTCAGTCAGTGTTGTCAGTGTTTTTCTTCTCAATGGGAAGGACAATTTTAAGTTGAGCAGAGGATATACTGTAAACTCGTGTCACCGTTTAAGGCTGGGCCGGCTC
>NW_009637599.1:0-20131 GCF_000690535.1 Cariama cristata | reverse complement strand
CAGCAATTAAGAGGCTTGAGCAGTAGCGTGATGAGCGACGCTTCTGTGCCAGGAGATGTTAAAGTCACGTTCCGTAAAGGCACGGTGCGGAGTGTTTGCTGGTATAACGTGCTGGGCGTGTGTCGTGGGGTCTAAAATGCCCTCTGGAAGCTGGAGCTGTGCTGGTGTGAGGGTGACTTGCTGGCAGTGTCCCGCTGACAGACCTTCTCCTCCTCCTGACCTGTCAACCAGCTATGGAGCGCTGTGCTGCGCTACCTAAGAGGAGATGAGATGTCGAGGCAAAAAAAAAAAAAAAGTACTGTGGAGCAAGCTGTGGTGAGGAGATAACCTTCAGCGAGCAACATTCGCCGATGCCAGAGCTGCGAGTGGTGTGGTGGGACGGCTGGGCTAGTGTCCCTGTTGAGAGGCAGAGTGGGCTGCCCAGCGCTATGTGTGTGTAGCCCGCGTAGTGGTTTTGGGTCCCAGCGGTTTTTGTGTGATGCCATCTACATGTACAAATCCAGTCTGAGGTAGCTAAGACGACGTCTTAGAAGCTGCTGCTCTGTGTTACCCTGCCCAGGACCAGAGGATTTTCAGTGCCTCTAGGCTCTGATAGACACTCGTCTCCTCTAAAGCAACTTAGAGTAGCAGTAAGGTCTTCCCTCCTGGTAAAAATAGCCAGAGGGCAGCTTGTTCTCCCCAATATCATCTTGAAGGCAATGCAAAGGGAAGCTGATTGAAAGATGGAAAAACCTCTCCTCTTTTGTATGTTAAAAGGGAAAAAATTCTCTGTTGGCCAGATCAGAGGGGTCTAAACTCCACGTACCTGTTTATTCAAGGACACTGCTAAAGGCAACCTCCTTCCAGAAGCTGCGTATTCTGAATAAAACATGAATGATGGCAAAAGATGCACTGCCAAGAACACTAATGGGAATTTCATTGTTATTAAATTTTAACAAAGTTTAACAATTTTGTTTACATTTGAGTTTTAGAAGATTGCTTTTATGCCTCATAAGATAAATTAAAGCAGATAAGAAATCTACAATCTGTCTTGCACTGTATTTAAGTGTCACATAACTTTCTCGAGCTGTTTTTACAGTTGACGTGCTGAACTTCATTTTAGTGTTCCTGAGGTTTTTTGGGGAAGGTATGAGCAAAGATCTTGCCGGTAATATTTAGCAGTGGTAGGTGTGTATAAAAGGGGAGGGAGCTCCCCTCATGTTTGGGTGCAATGACTGACCTTGCATAATTCAGAAACGGATGAAACCATGGGGAAAAATGCTTATGTTTGAAAAGCATGGAATGTCATTCTTAAAAACATACTTTTATATATTGCTTTACTCCTACATGTATTAATACTCTTTTCTACAGAGTTACTACCGTTACCATTGTAATGGTAAATGAAATTCTTCTTTTATTTACTTTCAGTGGCAAGCCAGTTAGAGATTACACAGGTAGAAGGTCTGAGGGATCTGGAACTGGTTCCACCCTCGCCCACTGAACCAGTTTCATTTTCACAGAAAACGAGAAAGGGACTTTTCAATAGCTTTCTTCAAAAGTCATTGTACCAGACTAAAACTGATAACAGATAGGAAATCCCTGCCCCTTTATTAATTTGTTTGCTAGCTGAAAAGAGGATTCTGAATGGGATTTTTTTTTTTTTTTTTTTAAGTGGGGAGTGGCTGCATTTCACAGGCAGGCTTCACTTTTCCTTGGATCATTTCTAAGTCCTTTAGGCTCAGTTTTGTAAGGTGTGTTTTGTTACTCTTTCTTTGTCTCCATTTCTCTAATCGGATGTCTTCATTCACACCTAAAATAAAAATGACAGCCCGAAGCACTGGAAAAGCAGATGTGCAACCATACCCCAAGCAGCAGTTCTGGCTTGCTTACTCAAGGGTTCCCAGTTGCTCCAGGCTCTGAGAATTCGTAGTACGTACTCTGAAAATTGTGCCTGAAGATGGAAAAGGCTGAAAAATAAAAGCTGTCTTTTCCCCTGTTGACACCATTCAAAATCTCTAGATTTGCACGGGGTGAAAGTCTCTCTTTTTGTTACACCTGCTGTAGGCCTGGCACAGAAACTGGAACCGTCTTCCAAAGCGACACGCCTTTCATTTCATTTTTACACATACCTGGATTCTTAGGAGTCTTTATTGTGGGCTAATACAGCTGAGTAACAGTTGTCTTTTGTAACTGGCAGTCATAGGAAACAAATACAAGCAACACCAGTAAGGTAAACAATCTATAGATGAGGTTAGTCAAGCTTTCCCTGGAAGGCCTGCAGCAACCAGGAGGATGTACCCGTAGGATCGCCCACGCTAACAGCCGGGACAAAAACGTTGCGCCTGGGCCATGCTGGAGCTGGTGAAGCAAAGAGGGTATCAAATCGACCGAGGTGCTGAAAGAGCACAAAGAACCACAGCGATGTAAAGGGTGGGACCAGGCAAGGAATGGAAGATTCAAAAACATTTGCTGAATTAAGAGCAGATCTGGATATTCAGGTACTAATTTAAAAATATGTACCCTTGTGGTCTTTGCTTGTTCATTTTACACGCTGATCGTGTCAGTGCTCTCTGAAGGAGGTATGATGCTCTTGAGGTGAGAAGAACGCCCTGCTAGGAGCAATGATTGCCTCTCCGCTCTCCCCTTTTCCTTGGGAAGTCTCTGACTAACCTGTTTGCCTGTATTTCTGCTGAAGGGACAAGTTATATCCAGTACTTCGGAAATCAAAGTCACCCCTCTGACAGTTCTCTTCCTATATAACACAACTGTTATTCCTGTGTTTATACAACCCCCGTATTTTGATTAAGCAAGAAATTATTGGTGGCCCCAGTTTGCTAAATGCAGCTATATTATAAAATGAGCATCTGAGATGTTTTTAATCTCACACAGGATTCAGCAAAATCAGACATGGTGGAGGGAGGGTGGGGTTCTCTTTGCTGTTCATACAAAGTGTGTACTGAAGAAAAGTCTGAGGCTTTCAGTTTTGACAGAGGCTAATACAGATTTTCCTTCAATGACTGTTCGATAACTGCCTTTCACCTCGTTAAGAAGGGAGTGTTTAATTGTTTTTAGTTATTAGTTGGTCATTATATTCACCCGTACAGTCAGAGTTTCATTACAAAATAACGTAAGCAGTTTGTGGGCAAATAAATTTAAGGACAGCTATTTGATAATGATATTTAAATAGTACCTTTGTGCTTGAGATTTGGGTACTACCAGTTCTTAATGTGTTCTGAATCTAAGTTTCCACAGTTGCTCTTTATGTTTTCTGTGACTTGTAGTTCTCATGCTCTTACGCATGTTGGTTTTTCCCAATCCCCTAGTACTCAGATGTGAAGAAAGCAGCTTTAAGACAACTGTTTAGATGGTAAAAATTGAGTTGCAGAAATACAGGATGCTCTCAATGTTTAAGCATAAGCAGAAAACTTAAAATACCTACCACTAGACTCAAAGTTTTGTGTTTTGTTTTGGTTTTTTTCTGGTCTTACACTTAAGATTTTTGTGGGGAAGAGAGGGGAACCGAAGAGAGAAGAAATAAAACAAAAAGAAAGAAATCAAAACAAAAGGGGCTTTTACTTTGGCTTGAAGATTGGCTACCAAATCTTGGACCGCACCCACCAAGAAGGGATTTTCATCTCTTGTTCTCCATCCCAGGGATGATGCAATGCCAACTTCCCACACAATAGGGAATGAAATTATGGCGTAATAGCTTGCTTCTCACTCATAGTCAGACTGAAGAACTGAGTAAGTACTTTCCTCATTGAAATTAGACACAACTGGAGAGAGGAAAAATAATAAAAGTTAGTCCACTTTTTTTTCCTAAAAAGGAGAAGTAAAACCAGCAAAAAGGAGATCTGGGAGCTAAGCTGAAAAACAAGGAAGTATGTCTTCCTGCAGATGAATAATGAATGTTTTAAAGATAAAACAAAATAAAACTGAGACGACAAATGCTCACAGAATTAGTGAGCATGATAACAAATAGTAACAATATAATTGGAAGAAAACGAAGGAAAATGTCGCCTTCTTCTTGCAATAGATTTTTTTTTTTTCTGATACACTGATGACATTAATGGGATTTTAAGTCCCATTGTAGCAAATGCTGCTATTTCCCTGCGAAGCCTGGCTGTAGCTGTCTCTTTGCCAGTGGGGGTGATGCTTTGGCGCAGCAGCCGCGCTCCTTTATGGCTTGATTTGCCGCGGCTCTGGCTGTTCTGTGCCTGGGTAGTGGCCCAGAGAGCTGAAAGTGGTCTCATCTCTGGAGGTTAGTTGTGTTGACTACAGGGCACAGCCTGAAATAAGGAACATTTAGGCCACCTTTAGTATTGTGTGTGATCTTTTCTGCCCTTGCCCTCGCTTCCGATGCTGAACCTGATTTCATACCGTAGAAACTTGGGTAATAAATTCTCCAGAGGTAAATTGCAACATATCCCAACGCTGCAAGTGAGATTCATCTCTCCTATCTTTATCCATCTAAAATTTAGCTGTGTAGTCTAAGCTACTGATCTAGGCTCCCGTGCAGTCAATGGAGCTAGACAGGCATCTCCAGGGGGTAATTCTTCCTGCCCTTCCTGTGGCGGGTGTCTGAGACGGGAGTGATGAAACTCCCTTTGGAGATGCCCGTCTCACGGGACGGTGGGTAACTGGGTTAGGCTAGAGGCATAACTCTCAGAGGTCTCCACATGAACTGAACCTGTCCCCCCATTCTTGTGCAGGACACTGGGATCAGAATCCTCCAGAGCAAAAGTGTTGTGGAGTCATTGAGAAAAACAGGTGCTAAAGGCCCATCTTCCTTTCATCATGAGACGTCCCATTTTTTCTGGCTGAGCAGGACACTTCCCTCAGGGTCAGAAGAGGGTTTCTGTCTTTGGTCCCTTGCCTGCACTGTACCAGCCTGATTAGCCGTATGTAATGAGTCCAGGATTTCTGGCTGTAAGCCAAATGAGCGTAGCGATCACCGCCGTAAATCGGGTGTAATAGCCAGGCTGTTGTCCTAGACGCACCCGGTTGACACACGTAGATGGAATGCACTGCAGATACGGAGTATGTCCGATGCTTTCCTGGAAGCGCTGGGCCACGGTGTCGTAAGCAGTAAATTACGTTCATGCCTGTGCAGCAATTCCAGTATTTCCCCGGAGCCACAGGTTTTCCCTGCATGCGTACAGCAGCTGTGTTGCACATCTGCAAAAGATGCATGCGGTGACGGCAGAGGGAGTGGGAAAAGATCCCAATTGGGACTGGTCTGGTCTCTCGGGAACAGCAAAAGTTGTTCGTGGCCTGCTTCTGGTGGGCTCCGGCGCTCGATGACGCCACGGCCGGCATCAAGAGTTGCCCAGTGGGAACGGCCAGCCTGGCTTCACGGGGCAGAGGCTGAAGACCCCGTCGCACACGCCTCCACGTCAACTATGTAGGCATCATGGAGAAGACCGGTCCATTGACGCTCCGGTCAATGAAAACCAAACTGCTCTCCCTCCTGTGAACTTGCAAACACAAAGCCTGGTTTTTTAATCTACACTTAGATAACGTTTTCTAACTGTAAATTGAGCTATCAAGGAGCTACTACGGCATGCGATGTATCTAAGTGGCTGAAACCTCAGGGCTATGTCAATATGTACAAGCTCAAAATCTGACTTCTATTTTAAAGTGGTTTTTGAAGTCTTTAAACACATTCTTTGAGAATTTATTTCCATACTGTCTTTTGCTGTATGTGTGTGGTACTGTTCCTAATTCTTAGGAACACACATGCTTATATTTCATGGTTTCTTGCTTACAAAAGCCTTTTGTTCATTGTGGGAAAGCATACTGTTAATCACAGGAAAATATTTTTAAATTCCCTGTTTATAAAAAAAGAAAAAACGCTTTTCATCTAGAAGTAAACCCTCTTCTAGTAAACTGTCTTTTAAAATGCAATTATAAAAGTGATTATCTTAAGTCTAGAATTAATTTGGTCCAAATTATCATCAAAGCTTCTTAAAATGAAAACTAACCTCTCAGTTAAAACTGTTGTGTTTTTTTCCAGATATTATTTTTTAAAAACAGCAACCTTAAATTAAGCAGTAATATTTCAATGGGAAAAAAATGGGAGCTTTTTTTTCTTGAAAAGGACAAGAATTTTTGTTGATCATGTGAGAAGGCTTATTAACCATGTGTAAACAATGGGAAAAAGGTGGGAAACATTAAAAAGGGTCTAGCTGTGGAAAATAAGAGGTCTGCTGAAACAGGCTGAGGGGGGTGTATGGAAAGACCAAAGAATGAGAATTGCAGCAGGACAACCAAAAAAAGCCCCATCCGGGTACTGAGCTTGAAAGAGGAAAACAATCGGTTTATTCATGCAAAAGGGGTTTGCTTTCCTGGAAACCTGGAGTAAAGCGGGCAATTTTGGATGAAGCTGGCTGTAATTTTGTCCGACAGCAGCAACGCCTGGTCTGAGGGATGTGGGAGAAGAGCAGAGGTGAGGAGGAGGCGAGGGGAAATGACCGGGGCCAGGCTGCCCGGCCCGGCCGTTATCTCACAGTGGCTCTTCTGAAGGCTGGGAAGAGCCCGGGTGTAGGTGGGAAAGCTGGTGTGTGTCACCCGGGGCTCGCTCCGTCTTTGCAAGGCTGTGGGATCGCAGCCGGGCGGGCTTTAGCTCCGTTAGCTCCCTGCAGCAGAAAACCGCGAAGCCTGAAACCAGCCGGAGCTGAGTTTTGAGCCAGATGCAGATCGGCACGTAGATTCATGGAAGCACCGAGATTTTTTGGGGGGAGATGGAAGGAGACCTGGTGAAACGCCTGGTGCTTGGGGGGCTGAGGATGGGCATTCGCAGGATCGGAAGCAGAATGCACAGCAGAGCCCAGCGTTCCCGTGTGCCCTTCCCCTGTGAAAGGGTTGTGCTGGGGAAGGGAGTTGTCTCTTCAGAAAGCACCCTTTGCGGTACTAGGGAAAGCAGAGCCCATCTGTTTTCTTTAATTTATAACATAGTCTATTGACAGTCTTCTGAATTAGCACCTTGGGACGGCCCCTCGGCCCACCCTTCATTTAGGAGGACTGATTGCCGGTCGTGCGTTATTCCGGTGCCTGGCGGGTTCGGGGCTCTTCCCTTGCTTTCACCCGAAACTGCTCGAGCTGCGCGTTCGTGCCCCGTTATCAGGGCTATCTGGAGCGCTGGATTGCTGCTCTTCTAGTAAAATGCAAACCCTCCCCACCCCGCCCCAGATGAACACCCCGGGAATGTTCATTATGTCTGTGGAAGGAGGTACCCTGCGTTGTCTTGAATGACAAAAGTATTTATGGGTGAGACCCTTGGAAGTAGGAAAGAAGTGCCCTCTCTCTCACCCACAGGCAGATTCATAAATCTCTGCGGTACTTGGGACGTTGAAACTTTGGACCGATTCCCTACGAGCTGTAGTCATACCCCTGAGAGGAGAAGGATGTTGAGTCATAGTGAAGAAAGGAAAGAAAAGCTGAATGTTTTTTCTGTTACAATCATCCCAGAGGTCAGACGCAACCAAGACAGACAGATGAACAACAAAAACACTGGTTAAGTGATTCAAAAGGCTAGGTTTTCCGGCATTAGACAGAAACATTTCAAGCACTCTGAAAGAAAATGTGGAAATGAATTGTTGTTCCAGTATATCTAAGCATATCTACCTTTTGAGACTAATGCCTGAAGAGGGATTAATTTTAAAATGTTTTGGTAGGAAGCCTCTGAAGGACTTGCACTTAGGCTGTCTGAAGGCTACTGTAAATATAGCAGGACCAGAATGGCGAACAACGAAATTGCATTTGCGTTTGGAGATGTCTGACAGTGGCATAAAGAAGAGACAACATACGTTTTTTTTGCAGCATGGTGTAACATATATTTTTTTTAAGTACCTAATTAAGCTACTCTTTTGCTTAAATAAGTTCTTGTTTATGATCACCCAGCTTGCTTTTGCTACACAGCGTGACTGCAAAAGTGAATGATGTATTTGAAGACCTGGCTAAGACTGGAAAGCATACCGAAAGCCGGAAAGAATACCATACGTTCAAATACTTGGCTAGGTTTTCATTTCACAGCATAAGGTTCTGATTGTGACCTCCTGCTTCTGTATTGATCACACAGTGCCTTGCCAGGAAGGCAGTTTGACTGTTTGACATGCTAACTCTACCGTTACAGGGGATTTATTTTTCTGAGGTTGTACATTTTCCCGTTTGTCATAACAGAGGAAAAAAATTGATTCAGTGCCTGCTTCTGTTTAGAGCTGCTCGTTGAATGCCCCGCAACAGAAGCTGTTCAGTCTCTGGGACTCAGTACCAAGTTGGAGTCTCAGTTGAGAAACCGGAGTGATCGCTGGTTTGTTTGGCACCGCGGGGATCCAGTACAGGAGGGAGCCAACCTTCGCCCATCTGCTGCGTCTGTCGGGATCTCCTCCCGCTCTCCAGCGACGGGCCAGGCAGCTCGTCCTGCGCTTGGGTGTGACTGCAAGCCCCGATGAGTCACCGTTTAAGTGCACAGCTCATACCGAAAGGAAAACAAGGCCAATTTTTAACTCTGCTTTTGATTTTATCTCTGGCTTAGTTCTGTGAAAGTCACAAAGAGCCCAAAACTGCTAGACAGCAAAAGGTAACCCAGTGCAAATAAGACGCGGAAGGAGATATCACCATCAACGCGCAAAAAAAAGAGAGAAATGTACCTGCCGTTCTCGGTCCTGGCTCTGACTGGGATGGTCTCTCCTAAAAACAGGGCGTTAGATGGTGCACAGACTGGTGGTCATCTCTTTCACCTGGAGGATGACAGCTGCTGAAAACAGCAAGCTGACAGTTGGAACGTGTACTTGCAAATCTGGAACTTGTTATAGGAATGATAGAGCTGATTATGTACTGTGGTTTCCTGGTAACTTGGTTCTTTGCTAATTTTTTGTCTTATGCCTAGGACACAACAGTCAGGCAGTGTCCTGCTGTTCCTGCTTTCCCTCTTCCTTCTTTGGGCAGCTGATGGTCCACACCTATGGAGACTGGCTCTGCCAGCGCTGGAGGAGACTCAACCTTTTTTGAGAAACCTTTTGGAGTTGGGTTTCTTCTGGTGCAAGGTAGGAGCTTCTTGAAACCACTTTCAAAGTTTATCTCAGGGATGCACTATTCCTTTTCCCCTTTCCCGTCACAGTATCACAGAAGGGTTTGAGGTTGGAAGGGAGCTCTGGGCTCCAGCCGGTTCCAAGCCCCCAGCTCAAGCAGGGCCACCCAGAGTCGGTTGCCCAGGACCGTGTCCAGGCAGCTTTTGAATATCTCTGGGGATGGAGACTCCACATCCTCCCTTGGCAACCTGTGCCAGCGCTCGGTCACCCTCACAGTGAAAAAGTGTTTCCTGACGGTCAGATGGAGCCTGATCTCAGGAATTCAGGCCATAGCCTTTGTGCGGTGAGTTGGGCGGTTAAGCGTCCCTTGACCATCCTGGAAACTCCTTCAGAGCTAAGGTGGGAATAACACTGATTGTACCGGCAGCTCCTGTTGACTGGCCCAGGCTGGAAACTTGAGCGAAAAAGCCTCATAGCTCAAGTGAAATTACTTCATAGCTTGAGCAAAATAGCCTCGGTACATCCCTTATCTGAATGGAAGCTCGAGGAAAACAGCCTCGTAGCTTGCGCAAAACAGGCCTTGGAAGCTGGAGCAAAACACGGTATCATCACTACGGGAATTTTGAGAATTCCAGCAATTACCTACTCGAATTGTGGCCAGAATGGAAGTTTACTAATGACTAAAGCCAATCATTGTGTGAACCTATAAATGCCGGTCCTAAGCGAGGCCCTTGGAGCTCTCCTGGACCGGAGCAGGCTGCGACCAGCATCTCCCTTGGAGCAGGACGCCTCTCAGGCTCACCAAACTCTCACGTTTGCAAAGTTGGGAGGATCGTTGCTGAAAGCAGACGACAGAGCCAGGGCTGAAACCCTTCGGTCCTCGAGACTCAACCCTCGCCCACTGGGAGATGCCAAGGCATTTGAAGTGGGTATTTCACTGAACTCCAGGGGAATTTTTTAATAAGTATGCCCATCTTTGTACATTTATTCCTATATACATATATATCCCCCCCGCCCCGTGTTTATGTGCATGCATGTGTGAATCGAGTCAAATACCCTGTAACAATTTAAGTCATAATTTATGATTATAGTAAATCCTATTGAATTACTTTATAAATGTTAAGTTAGTTAATGATTAAGTACTGTTAAATGAAGAAGTACTGCTAAATCTTACTGCTAAACACCCCACTCCTGGCGCCTCTTAGACATAAACCGTTGACCAAGTCTGGGACTAGGGGTAGATCCAGCCGCACCTCGACTCCTCTCCGAGAAGGAGTTGAGAAAGCCAGAGAGTCCTCTCTGAGCCTCGTGACTCGATGACAGGGTCCCCCTTACTCCTTTTATCTCCCGTCTCTGTGTAAATCACTCTAGCTCAATTCGAACTTGATTTTTCCTGTGTATATCCCTTTCATGTCGTAAATAATAGTGAACCTTGCCATTGAACTTTGTGAAGTAGCACATTTATAAATTCATATTAAAACCGTTTCTGCTAATACCTTTGACGGTGATTCTTTGAGTGACACCGGACCACTCATTCGCGACAGCCCATTGCCTCTCACTGGATATCGCTGAGAAGAGCCTGTCTCCATCATCCCTATACCCTCCCTTCAGATATTTGTGCCCGTTGATGAGATCCCCCCTCAGCCTTCCCCTAATGGGGATGAAGAACCAAAGGAGGGCTGAAGCAGGCCAGGCTGCCTAGTCAGGGACTAAGCTGATCTATCTACTCAGCAAAAACCTCCAGTGCTGTTCTTGCTGCTGTCGAATGGTTACACCAGGTTTTGAGACTTGCTTTTTCTCAGGCAAACCTCTGAACGTTGCACTTCGTGACCGTGCAGGTGGTGGGCGTTTGTTGGAGCCTGGATGCAGCTCCAGGCAGAGCTTACCTGGCCTGGGAGCTTTTGAAAAAGCTCTGCCAAAACACCTGAAAAAGTCAGGGATGACTTATTTAGACATCCTAGGCCATGCAGCAGCCTACCGTTACCTTAGGCCTTGTGCCAGATTCAATATCCAAAGGGGACAAACTTATCCTCTGCTTAGGTGTAGTCGTGAAAAGCAGCCTGTGAGTAGGCTGGTGATAGTTCCTATGCACATGTTGTATCTTTCCTGAAATGAGCCCCTATCTCTGGTTTGCAGAGCTTGCATAGGGTCTTCAGGCCCCAGAAGAGACCGGTTGGGGTACATGTGGGCTGCTTTACCTCTCAACAAGCATTTGAAGGGGTGAGGAAGAGGAGGGAAGGCAGAGGGAGTGAAGGACTGCCACACTACTGGAAGGATGGCAGAGAATCAAATTCTTCTGGGTACTCCTTTGCGCACAGACTTACTTCCCGATAAGGAGAAACGCAAACATGACCTTGAATTCCCTGTAAGGTGTTTTCCGACTGTTGTTTAGCTTCGTAGATTAATTTTTTCACGTTATTTCATGTGCCACTATGA
Organism: Cariama cristata; assembly: GCF_000690535.1. Lineage (NCBI taxonomy): Eukaryota > Metazoa > Chordata > Aves > Cariamiformes > Cariamidae > Cariama > Cariama cristata. The sequence continues at coordinate 8,684 of NW_009637599.1, read as the reverse complement.
TCTCTTTTCTCCTGTACAAAATCCTCATCTTTTTATCTCTAGCAAACCCTGGCTACGTTGACTCAAAGACTACCCCAGTACGTCGCTGATTGTACTAGGGCTTTGTGCAAGGCTGTTGCCTATGGCTGGGTGTGCTCCACAGGAGGTCAAGACCCTTACAGCCTTTCTAAGGGAGGTGACCATTTATTTATAGGATCTCCAGAGCAATATCTTCCCTACCTGCTTTTGCCAAGGACGCTGCTACTATCGGGGCTTCAAGGGGGAGCGCTGGGCAGAGCGGTCTCCTGCTGCCTAACCCCTCCAAACACCCAGGGCCAGTTTAGGGTTTGTGAGCTGCTCACAGGAGCAACGTTCTCCAGGGTGCGTGGTACCTGTGCATATTACCTACTTCTCCTCATGGGCCTCCACCTCAGAATGACTTGGAAAATTGGGGACTCTGGGGTTCAGGTGGAGTTTTGCAAGTCATGGTCAACCTGTTTACATCTCTAGGTGCAGGCAGGGCAGAGCGCAGTCATGCGTGGTCCTGATAAGATGCAAGCCTTCAGCTCTGAGTGCTCGTTTGCGTGCCTTCCCCCCATCCGAAAGGAAGTTACTGCCTAAGAAAATGCAAATGCACTTTATGACAAATGCTGTAAATCAGAAATTGTGGTAATTATCTCACATGAAGTCCCTCTAAGAAAGAACAAAATACCAATGTTCTAGTTAAATGCTTATGAATCACTACCTGGTAAAAAATGACAGCCCCTCTCACATTTCCCGTACGGTCTCAGAAAACGGGGAGAACGCACTGAAGTGGGGCGGTTGGTGACTGTGCCGGTCGGAGGTTGTGGTACGGCACCGGGAGACGCGTTGCCCTGCACACTCCTTTCGGGCAGAGAAACGAGGCAGCGACGGCACAGCTGATGCAGTGCTAGGAGAAAACTTAAAATGGTACTTTAAGTCACAAAGACGTGCAGGGTTTTGCACGCAGAGAGTAGAACACGCATTAGATATTTTGCTCCACGAACTTAATAAATACATGCAGAAGTTGCATGTGGATAGACAGTAGTGGCTACGGCCTTACGAATCGGTTGTAAGGCGTGGGGAAGGATGAACAATCCAGGGGCGTTTTTAACACCGTTTCTGGAACAAAGCAATAAATGAAACAGAAGCGTTCAGGAGAACAGATGAGCTGCCACTCCAGCTGGGAAAGCACGCTTTGGGATTGGCGTTTATAGCCGATGTAAGTAATATTTACGCAAAATTACACAGCTCTAGGGTTGTGAGCTAAATACTCCAAAGAGAGAGTGAAATGGAATATAGTCTACGCTGGGTCCCTCATCTGCTAAGACATCTAACGGAGTACCCATCAACAGGCAGAGGAGTAGTCCCACTACGAGCTGAATGACCAAGCCTTTAAAAATCTGTTCGAAACATAGCCTGTTCCGTTGCGTATCTGGAAATATCAGAGGGGTTTTTTCTCCATCATTTTGATTTTTGTCACTTTAACACCGCTTGGCAGTTTCATTGGCATCACGGTGTGATTTCGAAGACTGAAATAATACAGCAGAATGGGAAGGAAGCTTCCAAACACTGATCTTAACAAACCAAAGAATAGCAGGTATTTTATATAAAAACAGTTTCGAGAAAATGCTCTTGTGTAATAATCAATAACAACCAATTTTACCGTCTCTGGAAAATTACTTTTTTCCCCAACTGGTCCCTCTATGAGGCTTCTAAACCTGTCTGTCTAAGTTCATTCAGATCAGCTAAAACGTAAACCGATATCTAAATAAAACGCAGTTGGAGATTCTACCAGTTCTGTCTCTCGTGGTGCGAATCTTGTCACTTTGACGGGGAGAGGTTATGTGTCAGCACAGTCATGTTTGTTGGGATTAGGGGCTGTTCTCCTACCAACGGGAAACTTGTAACTGCTTTTATGTTGCTGGCAGTTGTATTTGTGAGGGCTTGATGACTAAGCTTCACATGTTTCTATTAATACAAAGTTGGCTGTCATTGGTATTAAAGCTCGCTGTTGCATTAAGCGCGAAATACTTTAGGTAACCACTTCAAAATTGGTAGAAACTTCTCAAATGCACGTTGCAGTTTAGGTTTGCTTTTAAAAGTTCTTAGTTGCGCAGTGCCAAGGAAGCCTTGTTTCTGTCAGGATGTGAACAGCTTGCTTTTGTCGTTATTTGCCAATTGCAGTGGAAATGATGCAGCACAAAAAACTGCTGACTGAAGAGTCAGTTGTATTTTCTAGGTACTTTCTGTTTTTGAAATAACACTATAGATTATCACAAGTGGTGCAGTTGTTTGAATTCAACTCCTGCCAAGTTTTTACGCTACTGATGCTGGTAAGAGTAGAGAAATCTACCTGAGAATCTACTCGTATCTTGTTATTTTCCATATTAGATATAAAATTATGTTTAAATTAAGTGTCTCATTTACCTTCTTTGTCGTGACATTCCTTAAATGACATTGTATCTTAACAGTTATGTAAAGAATACGATTGTGTGGTGTAGAGGGGCCATCCGGTGCTGCGGATGGATGGCTGTGGTTCGCCCAGCCCGGCCTCGAGGGACCTGCTGTGCTCCGTGTCCGTCCGCGGCAGGGTCACTGCGTTAGCACATCCATTTCTGGTGATGGGGACACTGTCTTCGACGCTCACAAGGCTTTCCATTTCTTTCCTCTGAGTATTTTTTGAATGATTTTGGTGGAAATTACTAAAAAGTCACAGATAACAAAACCGCCATCGGCAGTTTTCATTAATTCTTCTCGTCTCCTTCTGTTCATTAGTTCTCCAGACGTTAGCCCCTTTCTGTTGATCAAACAGCTACTCTCCCGAACACATCACAAGGATTTTATTTTAATCCATGTGCATTATTTTAAGCTTGTAATTGATGGGTTATAAAAATAGGCAGCAGGCCATTAAAATTGTGAAAATTAACTTGGATTAAACTGAGCCTGTTCAGATGCTGTCAAGGTTTCAAACATGCAGCATATTGCCAACTATGCCAGCTAACTTCCAGAGCCAAGCTGAACTTGATTCATTGGCTAGATGGCCACCATAATTGAGCAAGCATTATGGGATATATAATTAAAAATGAAGCTTCATCCAAAGGAAAAAAAAATGGTATTTGGCTAGATAATGCCCTGGAAAATCCTTACGGTGAAAGCACAAAATTTAACCACTGATGGAATGAAGTAGAATTAGTTAACCAAAAACTCCTCTGGAAAACAAATTACAGGTTGTGTTGTTGCCTGTTGAATTTAAAGTCGTCCTGCTTATAGAAACTGTTAAAGTACAAAATATGTTTGCATTATCGGATAAAGGCAGGCAACAAAATTCTAGGAAAAGGGGTTCCAGGCAGGAAAGGTGCCCCCAGACTATCGGTGCCAAAGCAGACACGCTAGAGGTGGAGTCCTCTCCCTACCCTTCGGGGGAGAAAAGATGTTGCTGTTGGTTAAAAAAAAAAAAAAGAAGTAAAGAAGGAACTCAAAAGAGCATTGAGGAAAAACAAATCACCTGGTCAGTAAAAGACTGGAAAGCAGAATACTTATAAAAGAAGTCATTTATTGCTAGAGACTCTTACAATCAGGGAAAAGCTGCCCATCAAGAAAGTTAATTGACTGTTAATAAATTAAGACAGTTATTATGTTGCTACAAATACATCCCTTTATTTTAATAAAGTTTTGGTGTGGGTTTTAAATTAATTTTTCTATAGAAACAGCCATCTGACAGCAGGTTGGAGCAGTTCTAACAAAAACCACAATGAAATGGTTCGATTCACGAGAGGAAATGAGGAACAAAAGTCCTAGCAGAAAGACCGGGTAACAGAAAAGTTCAGTCCCGAGGCTGTTTATGAATAGCTTTAAAATTAAACATTTCTGCTTTATCAAAATGGACTGTTGGTTCGTACCAAGGATGCATGGATAAACTGCACACAGGTTTTCCAGAAATAATTAGGCAGAAGGAAGGATGAAATTGGAGCTGACTTCACAGAGTGCATAGCCCAGCTTTAAAGAAAATTAGTAACAAGATCCAGGAAGGAATTACCTGGAAAAGCAACTGAAAATAATAGGGGAGGTGGCTCAGCAGCTCTGCCCTGCGTTTTTAGGTCCCCGCTGGGGAGGAGGGCAGTCAGACATCACTGCGTGCTTTTCTCGCCCTCTCCTCTGCACGGGAAGGAAACGGTCCCAAAGAGTTTTCCAAGGAAGCCCCAAAAGACCCACGTACGCGGTCACAAGGTTTACAGTGCATATCTATCTTCTTCCCAGATGTTTATTATTCTGCTAAGACAGAATAAAAAGTCTATTCTTAAGCTGAGACATCATCAAAACCCTCTGAAGGTCAAAGAGTGCAGATGAGCAAACTTGTTTGTAGGGTGTATTTCCCGTATTTCTTCACTCAAATCACCGACTAGTTTCATCTTTCAGCACATTAAAAAAGCAATGTCCTTCCACCGGTCAGCTCTCTGTCTCCAGGGTTTCCATTTATCAGGCTTCAGACCAGAAGCAGTACAGAGAGAGCAGCTGTTTGGGGTGCTTTTTATGTTTTTCTTTCACAGACTACAGAAGTACCAAATGGTCGTGTTCCACTTTGAAGAAGCTGCGGGCTGAACCCTGAAAAAGCTCAAGTTCTTCTTGAATAGAATTGCCCGTACAGGACAGACAACTGTCCGTTTGTCTCTTGTACATCTTCACTGCAGCACCACAGTAATATTTTTTAAAACTATTTTTTAACAGGAACTTTTCCATTGTATTCTCCATCGTAGAGCAACAGGCAGAATCAGGCCCGCAAGGTGTGGAGCAGCCCCTTTCGCTCCCCTTTCCCCTGCAGAAGCCGAAGGTGGCTCCGGAGGCAGGGAGGTCACACAAACACGCGGGGCTTTACGTCAGACCCCTGAATTCAAGAGAGGGATGATGGGAGCTGCACGGACATACCGTAAGGATTTCAGGTTCCCTTTCATGGGCGCTCAGTTTGTGCCCCTGCCATACCCACCTTTGTGTGGTTGGCAGGATAGCATGTTGGTATGTATTTGGTTTCCGAGAAGGGTTTTTCAAGTGAAGACAGAACAATTTGGTGCTGATGCTACTCAGAATCCGAGTTTTAGGTACTTTTTATGTCCACATAACATGACTCGGAGTACCAGGAGTCTCAGCCTTAACAGCATTCCCAGGCAGCTCATCCTGCAGTGCGGGGAGCCAAGCTTTAAGTCAATGAGAGGCTCCTTTATACCGATGCAAGACACAGCAAGGAAGAGGCCCATGGAGACCCAGCGGGTGGGTGACCGGACCCCAGGGTCCCTATACTGTTGGTGGGAAAGTGAAGGGCCTCTACAGGAGGCACTTAGGGTCTGAACAAACGCCTGCTCCCTGCTGATGACTCTCTTCCCCGAGTAGCATCAGCCCCAGAGAGGCTGCAGTCTGAAATGCTCACCTCTTTTTTGGACTGGGGCACCGTCTGTGTTCTCCAAGTCCTAGTCAGACATCAGAGGAGACCTTCATACCGTCTGAATTTTCAAAGGTGAAGTCTGGCTTGCTGTAATGTGTCAATTTTGATTTATTTCAAAAATCAGATATTCAGAAAGCCCCATTCCCCAGCCCCTGAGACCGAAGCCCTGAAAGACGACTGCACGCTGCTTACCCAAACTCTACTTAGTTTTGAGAACTTGACGGAAATGATATAGCGAGCGACCTAAGCCCACTGTGGAGTACTCCTCTTCTAACCTTGTCCTTTAGCTGGCATTGACTCCTGTAACTGACGTGGTATTTAGAAATGTATTTAATGAATAATTAAATGGGGCTGGAAGTTTTTCTTTACTTATTTTTAAACAGAGGTCCTCAATAGCGCTCCGGTAAGGCTGAGACTAGCTGAAGACGATGTGTTTCATAAATCCTCTGCTTGCTTCAGATAGATATCGAGTAATTTCTACTCTTGAAATAGGAAAGTGCATCATCAGACAAAAAGCTCCAAATGCTTAAGATCATACTGAAATAGTAATTTTGTTTGTTCAGCTGTACATACCATGATAGGTCTGAGCTCACTGCCTATCTATCTTAGAAAGGCACTCTACTTTAAGTTCCTTATCTTTTGTAAGCAGATGTTTTAATACTCCTGACTAGGTACGAAAAGAAAAAGAAAATAGAAAAGAAAAAGAAAAAGAAAATAGAAAAGAAAAAGAAAAGGAAAAGAAAAAAGAAAAAAGGAAAGGAAAGGAAAGGAAAGGAAAGGAAAGGAAAGGAAAGGAAAGGAAAGGAAAGGAAAGGAAAGGAAAGGAAAGGAAAGGAAAGGAAAGGAAAGGAAAGGAAAGGAAAGGAAAGGAAAGGAAAGGAAAGGAAAGGAAAGGAAAGGAAAGGAAAGGAAAGGAAAGGAAAGGAAAGGAAAGGAAAGGAAAGGAAAGGAAAGGAAAGGAAAGGAAAGGAAAGGAAAGGAAAGGAAAGGAAAGGAAAGGAAAGGAAAGGAAAGGAAAGGAAAGGAAAGGAAAGGAAAGGGAAAAGAAAAGAAAAGAAAAGAAAAAGAAAAGAAAAAAGAAAAGAAGAAAAGAAGGAAAAAAGGAAAAGGAAAAGGAAAAAAAGGAAACGGGAAGGAAAGGGATAAGGATTTGGTTTTGATTCGTGGTGATTAATGATGATAAAGAAATCAGAAAAGTAGCTGTGGGTTCTAGCCAAATTTAAAGGGAGAGTCTTCTTCCTTCCTGGGTCCGGGAGTTTGGTTGTTTTGTATCCGAACATGACATCTGCCTCCTTCACAACTGACAGTGACCAAAGGAAGGGTATTGACAGCATGGGAGAATCAAATTGGGAGATGGCATCACAGACAAAGCTGTCTGTGGTCACACGTGCCTGTCTGAAGCACGCATCTGTGGGGGAGAGCGATCTGTGTGCTCAGCTTTTTTCTCTTGGGTTACGGAGTGCGTTCGGCTGGGAAATGCTTTAGCGCTAAGTCTCCACGTACCACGTGCAAACTGGAAACGTCGCGTGCTTCTGACACGGCCAGACCCAAGGGGCCGTTGGGGTGGAGGGCAGGGAACAGACCTTTACCTGCGCGCTCCGCCTCGGCCCAGTTCCCACATCAAAAGCGGAGTTTCTCCGAGAGAAGGGTGCCGCAACCACAACGCCGAGAAACGTCTTCTTTCTCTGTCTCATCTTTGAAGCAGCCGAGATCTCCTCACACGGGAAGACCCGGGAGGGGTACGTGAAGGGAGAGGGAAGGAGGAACGGGCCCCATCTGACGGAGGCGCCCGTGGCAGTTTCCTCCTAGGCCAGTATTTCTGCTGAATTTTTCCACCGAAAAGCAAAGCAAGGGGAGCATTTCTAAAATTCTTTAACAGTACTATGCTGTTACTCTTCTAGCTGAGAGCCACGTGTTTTATAGCGCTTTGTAAATATTTGACATTTCTTCTGTGTTTGCTCGCTTTTTTTTTTAAACTCTTATAGTTCCATGTAATGACCCTACAGAGCCACTTCATAAGGGCTGGCATGGCTGCAGTTGTGCGAGTGGGAAGAAACGTTCTTACCAGGAATGAGACAAGAGAATGTTTTCTTCATCACTTTTGACATCTCACGCCAGCATCTGCAGCTGCAACTGGACCTAGACCCAGCTCAAGGCGCTGGAGCAAGGAGGCCGAGCTCTGTACGCACCTCGCAGCACGAAGGTCTTCCCGGCGATGGGATGCTGCGAGGATCCGTTTAGCTCATCGACAGACAGCTCAACGGAAAGGCCCCGACGGACCGCCGTCTTTAGACACTCCAAGCACGTAATTAAATGCCAGTGAACTTTTCACAGTCAGGTTTTCAGTGGAGGTGCTGGTCCCTCTGGCCTTGATCCAGCAAAACGCTTCGGTGCGTGAATAAAACTTTACCGCTGCGAAAAAGCAAATCAGTGGGAACTACTCATCGCTTAAAGTTAGGTATGTGTTCAAGAGAGGTGTTTGGAGTGGGCACAGAGCCCCGCGGTAAGCGCTGTGTTGGACCAGGGCCTAAATCCAGTTTACCGTGTGGTGCCGCCTTGGCGTGGCCGATGACCTGCCAGGCACCCTTGCTCACTTAGATGGGGACACCCTCATTTCAGAGGCAATGTTAAGCGCTGTTAAATGCTGCTTTCTCAGGATAAAAATTCCTGTTTGGACACAAATATAGCGGTAGATTTACATCAGAGCACTCTGGCAGTCAAACTGTGAATTAAAAGTCTTTTGAATAGAAATTCCAGGATTAGGAGGATACCATGAACATCTGAAAACACTGCAGGTACAGTCATACTCAGGAGATACACAGCTGTCAAAAACCGCTAGTAAAAATGTTGTCCGCTGCCTTTGGTAAAATCCTGCTTATGTTTTCTTTTGTCTTCATCCCTCGCCTTTCAGTACAGTGTAACTAGAATTTTGTCTCTTGCCAGGTTTCAGCCAAATGACAAAACATAAACCTCTTTTCATGAATTAAGGGGGAATTCTGAAACAGCTGAGGTAGAAAAGCAAACTTATTAGCATGCTTTTTCTGCTCTTTTTTCCTTCCTTCTGGGAACCCAAATTTTCCCAAAACGTGGTTGTTCAAATAAACTCTGGGGTGTGCAAGAGCCACCAAATTCATTGCTGGTAAAACAACCCTGAGATTCCAGCACAACCACTTTGGGTCCTTGAAACTCAAACTGCGGCTGGAACATTGCTCTATTGCGTTTGCGTGGCAAGGTTTTGGTAGCCGGG
>NW_009637598.1:1134-1404 GCF_000690535.1 Cariama cristata | reverse complement strand
GCATCAAAATCGCCCGAACAGGGACCCTCGGATTGGTGTTAGCTGCAGTTGAAGACAGGCTGGAAGAAAAGTTGACGGAGAGCCGATGGATCGAGGGTGCGGAATCCGACCGAAGGTGAGTGCTGCCCCGGCACTCGGGAAAAAACCACTAGTGGTACTGTTTGGAAATCCAGGAAACCCGAGGAATCTGGGAAATCCTGCTCTGACCAAGCAGGCAGCCTGGGAGGAGATGGGGTCCACACTCACAAAGGATCAAGAGGCAGGGGTTAA
>NW_009637598.1:0-221 GCF_000690535.1 Cariama cristata | reverse complement strand
CCGAGTGGGCGTGGTCCATCCCTGCCGCCGCCAGTTCCAATTCACCCAATTCCACTATCGAGGGGGTTGGGTGGGACAGGGGAGGAGGGTAGTGTGAAATGGAGAGGTATAATCCGTGATGCATTGTTAGATGGTGTATTGATCCCACAACCGCAGGCATATCCTGTTGTCGTTACAGATGGGAATGGAGAAAAAGCTTGGCAGGCTCTGGATTGGAAAAT
>NW_009637597.1:0-212 GCF_000690535.1 Cariama cristata | reverse complement strand
AGTTAATGTACATCACTTAGCAAGTACGATCTTGATGTAGATTTCTCTGTAGGTAACTTTAAAATTTCTTCAAATAAGGCAGAGATTTGCTTCAAGAGCAGTATAGAAAATCTAACTTCTTCACCTGTGGTGTTAAATAGCAAACGGGGCAGGTCAGCGTGCGAGGCGAGATGCTGAGCAGCGGCGGCAGCGGGAGCGCCACACTCCCACTG
>NW_009637596.1:33717-48814 GCF_000690535.1 Cariama cristata | reverse complement strand
CCCTCCAACAGATATTGGGGCGGTTGAAGCTGCCCATGAGGACCAGGGCTTGTGAACATGAGGCTGCTCCTGTCTCGCTACAGAGGGCCTCATCCACTTGGTCTTCCCGCTGGGGTTGCCTGTAGCAGACTCCCACTATAATGTCACCTGTCCCTGCCCTCCCTTTAATCCTGACCCATAAGTTCTCGGTCGGCTTCTCATCCATCCCCAGGCAGAGGTCCATGCACTCCAGCTGGTCATCGACATAGAGGGCAACACCCCTCCTCGTCTCCCCTGTCCTTCTGAAAGAGCCTGTACCCTTCCATTCCAACACTCCAGTCGTAGGAGCCACCCCACCACGTCTCCATGATGCCAATAAGGTCACAGCCCGGCAGGCATGCGCACATCTCCAACTCCTCCTGTTTGTTGCCCATGCTACAAGCGTTTGCATAGACGCATTTAAGTCAGGCCCCCGATGAAGCTGACTTACTGGCTGGAGTGGCTGGGATTCCTTTGCGCTGCTCTTCAGGTGCTCTCCTGCCAACCTGTGATCTCTCATGTAAAAACAGTTCACCCAAGTAAGGGTTTCAGGGCCGAGTCACTCCATCAGCCAGCCACATCACTGACAGTACTTCACTGCTGTCACTGTTCAAGCACTACCGATTTTCTGCCAGGGATTTACCCTGCTGGTCAGCCACAGTACAAATGTAATGGTGCACACCCAGGCCATACGCTGGAGAGAACTAAATAAATCCCTTGATGAGGTTACTATGGGAGCAGGAAAATCTGCTGCCAAGTGGAGCATAGAGTGTGCCAGGGTTCCAGTCCTGTGCTGTATGGAAACAAGACAGACTGCATCACATGGCCGTGGCACCCCAGAACATAACACCACCTCAAATGGTCCTACTTATAGCAGCACAAGGTAAGACAGCAGGTACTAGGCAATATGAGGCACATAGAATTGGCATTCAAACTGAAAGAACTGAAGAGCACACAGTTAAATATTCCCCAGTAATCATACATCCTCAAGGGCGGTAAGGATTGTCTTCCAGATTTAAAAGAATTGAAGAATCAAATTCCCAAGTTTTGTTGAGAAAATCTGTTATCTCTTGTTCACTGCAAAACCAAAAGAATTAAATAGAATGAGTTAAGATATTTACCTGTTATGAATAGGTCCTCTGAACTTTGGGTCAAATTTCCTTGGTTCACCTGCAATTAAAATAAAACAGTATAAAAATATGTCCTTATTGAAAATAAAACCTATAGAGAGGGGAGTGTTAACAGTAGTCTTTGAAGAACATCTTCCATATATTCCTATTTAATCAGTTCTGTCAAAATAATTTCAACGCAGGCAATATCAGTAATTCACCATACAATTACCTAGTTTTTGTAGATGACATCAAAGCTTTTTTTTTCTAGCTTAAAAACTTGGAGGGCCTTGCATTTACTACACAATAAGTTACCTTTAATGTACATCCTATCACTACACCTATGCACAATGTTCACAGTAGAAAGTTGCTGCTATTTGAGAGACAAGGATTATGCCTCCCAGTCACATGCTAAGTGTGTCTGGCAGCAAGTGAGTGAACCTACCTCTCTGCAGCTACAGCCTAACCCCTTCTGATTTTCCTCTAAAAGAACAGTTTGGGAGTCATGTCTGTACTTAATGTCATACTTACAGTCTTGCAGAGTTTTTCTTACTTCCCACTGCTTTGGTTACGGGACTTTAGACATGGAGTTGCAGGTTTGCCCTTGTTGCATTAGGCTTATCAGATGACAAAGCATGGCTGGAGACTGCAGAAATTCAGTGCTGACCTTGCTCTACACTACCCTGCAAAGGCAGCATAACTGCACTAGCTTCTACAAAGCCGGAGATGAGGTACAGCTCCGCAAAGCAGGCAGAAGAGCATGTGTTTCAAGTATCTTCTCGAACTCTCAAGTGGATGCACGCACCCCATAGGCCAGCGGAGGAAGCAGAGCAGGTTTTAAAGTTGGTTGTGCATACATCCCTGAATATGGTTGTTGCTTTCTATGAATCTCAGATGACTAGAAGGTCAAGTCAGGTCCCTCCTAGAAACAGGCAGTAACATCTGGCCAGAGTTTACAGATGGAAGGACTCAAACGTGATACATTTTTTTCACATGGCTATCCTGGTTAGCATAGTTCCAATTGATTCACTCTACACATAAGCAAACTATATTAAGAAACTACCAAATACTAACCCACCAATCTGTGCTTCAAATGTGGACTTGAGTAAGATGAATCACACTATGATTTCACTTGGGAAACAGTAACAAAAATTTATGGTAGAATTTAAATTTTCAAGTTTCAAACTACTGAATGAAGAGAAAGAAGTCCTTCATTCAACAGACCAGGATTTGGATTTTTCCTTTTGAAGCTAGCTATTCAGCTTTATGGGATTTTTTTTTTAGGTCTAGTAATTATGGAGATTTACTGAACCAAACTTTGTGCAATTAAAAATTACTTCATTGAAATGTCAATACTACAATACAAATTACTGTTGCAGAGTGCTTTCTCACTGCCTTTTGAAGGATCTCATCTTCTGAATACACCTGGTATTAAAGGATTTTACCAGCCTAAGCTTTCCCCCACCCACAGAAAAAATACTTATTTTCTTCAATTAGAGAAGAATTCAGCAGCTCCTCAAAGGCAGAATTTACTTATTAACTAAATGCCAGACTTCGTTCTTGCTTTGTATCAGAAAAACCTTATCAAAATACACACAGACCAGTACAATAAACACAGCAGATAATAAAATTCTATTTGCCCTTCACCTGAGGTGTTCAGGTCCACCTTAGCAAGCTCCTAAAACAAATATATTTTAACACAGAACATATTGGGAAAGCTAAAACTTTGGAGGAGTGATGCGCGACAGCAACGCCGGGGAATGGAAGATGTAAGTTATGCTGTTACACAGCTACTCCGGGAAGCCACCATGGTCCAGAAAGCAAGTGTACCACGCACAATACCTAATGCTGGCCCAAAACCTGTGTTTTGAAGAGCCTTTTGTACAGCAATTTCTACAAAACAAGTATTTCTTGAAAATAATTTATCTCCACATCAATTCAGAGTCTGTAACATTACTCCCTATTGACAAGTCCTGGCCATAAGGCATACTGAAGTGAACCTTTGTTCACTGCTCATACAGGACCCAAATTTGGCATGTAAGAACAGCCACACCAGATCACAAGAAAGATCCATTGAACCCACACCCTGTATCTAACAAGGGGCCATAGTGAACACCTGAGGAGAAAAGCAAAATCAGGGCAAACACAGTGGTATTTCCCTAAAATTGAGATTACAGAGATTTGCAGCTGCACTTTCCTGAACCAAAAGTAGTGACTTTGTATTTAATAGTTGTGGGTGAATTTCTTTCTCATTAATTTCATAAAACTCTATTTCACTTGCATACACTTTAACAATCTGCAATGCCCTACATCACGGAGTACTAGAGGTTAATGAAACACTGAAGTACTACCTCTTTTTGTCTGTTTTAAGCTTGCCATCAGTCAGCTCATACCTGGATGGCAGATGGCATGCTACTAATAATTTTACAGGTTACTATACTCCTCTTGTTTATCTTCAAGAGTCCTAGTCTGTTCAGTTGTTTCTGGTACATAAGCCATTGCATACTTTTGGTCATGCTTACATTGTTTTTCTGTACCTTTTTCCGTGCTACTATATATCACTGGAAAAGGAAGGGCCAGAACTGCACAGGATATTCACACAAATATTGGCTGTGATTTATACAATTATAAAATGACTTGTTCTGTTTGATCTCAGTCCATTCCTAATAATTCTTTCTTACAGTCTACTTCCTTTTGGGGGCAAATGCTTTCAACTGAATTATCCATTAAGAACCCAGGTTCTCACTCTTGAATGTTAGTAGTTAGCTCAATCCCACTACTGGAGGAACTTACTCTCCAAAGCTATTCAATATTTTCCCTAACAATTTGAACAATGAAGTAGAGCAAACACTTTGAAACGCTCCAGGGGACAAGTGTTAAAACACTTCTGGTGACTGAATCAAAGGCATTTTGATAAACAATTTAACAATTCAAAGTGACTTTCATAAACCAACAAAAGTTATAAAGACAAACTCCATTCACAAATCCATACATAACAATTGCTTTCAACAATACTGACAAGAAGAACCCTGAAGGATTACAGTAGACTGGAAACAGAGGATGAGTCAGTAAAGAAATGTCTTTGCAAAAAAACCCCACAACTCATTCAAGAAGTGTGAGCATGACTGGTGAAGTCACTGTTCCTCGTGCTTGGGACATGTAAGGTCGCCTCAGCAGAAAAAACTATTTCTAGATCACAGCACTAGAATTCAGAAAATACAGACAAGTTGGAGAGAGTAGAAGGACTGGTTAAAAAGAAGACAGTAAGAGGTTTACAAAAAGCAGTAAATGAATGCAAACTTCAATGACTCTGATTAAGGGAAGGTGCACAGAACAACAGTCTTCAAATACCATATAAAAATGACAGTGATAAGTTGTTCTCAGCTTCCTCTATCAGAGAGAGAAGCTAACTTCATTTACAGCAAAGATGGTTTAGATAAGGCATTAGGAAACCTTTCAGACCACATGGGCAGTTACACATTGGAAAAGGTTTTCTAACCATAGTTCTGAATTTTCCTCACCCTAAGCTTTTAAGAATGGATTAGACAAATACCTGTTGGGAAGAGTAGGAAAATGTATCATGTCCCAGCACAGACACAGCCAAATGGATCTCTTGAAGTCCATCTAGCCCCACATTGCTGTAATGGTCTGGTTACAGCCAGCTAGGACCTAGCATGCCTGAAATGTATTTTACCGTGCTTGTTCGTTTCTATCTTTCCTCACACATTATACATTGTTTACTTTCCAGATAGAAAGGAGTGATTTCTGATCTCCTTGGCACGGCAACAAGCTAGACAGACTTTCAGCAGGGAAGCCATACACTTGTATTTTGCTTCTAGATGTTTCTCCAGTCAGTCTGTGTTGTACGGAGAAAGCCTGTTGACAGGGGCAATCTCCCGAGCTTCCAAAATGTCTCCATTAAACAGAATGGTTTTATAATGTAACCAGTGGGGCAAGATGTAATGTGTTTCCACGAGTGTCCTCCTTTCCATAAGAAGATCATTATTAACAGAGTGTCTATCATTGTAAATCGCTCAAGTTTTGTCACTCATGTCACACCTGCGTGCTTCTGAAATGGAACAAAGAAAATGCATGTCAAAAGATACACGTATTTATGGAGCATATTCAAATGTAGTAGGCGAACTCCACAATACTGCTACAATGAAAACTAATATCCACTAACCAACAGGCAAGAAAATAAAAACAAAGCACTCCAGAAAATGAGCTCCGATTCAAATGGAGACTTTCATCTCCATCAGGGAAGAAGAGGGATGCTGTGAGGCAGTAACAGTCATTAACAGCAGTAAAATTACTGCAATACTGCAAACTTCTTCCAAGAAGTGTTCCTCACTGCCAGCAGCCTGTATGCTCATCGTGGCACGGTGCCGTGCAACACTGCTCAAACCATCTTCTTCTGTCACTTAGCTCTTGATATAAATCCATTACAGTCCATTACAGAATACGGCAGTTCAGACAGGAAAAGGTAACTATATTCTAAGTTAAAAATACACTAAAATTCACTGACAGAAGTAGTCTGTGGCATCACTGGAATATTCCTTACCAAAACATATGACACAGCAACTGTGATTATAGTTCCATGGAAAAACAAAAAAAAAAAAAAAAAAAAAAAAGGAAAAATGCTCTTTGTTTCATTCTCATTTTTCTAAATTAGATATCAAATTCCCCACTTAATTACTACCATTCTTTAAAAACGGAGAAGATTACTTGGAGGTGAACTGGGAATCATTTATGTTATTATTATTTACACAGCTTCTGGGAAAAGCAAACCACTTCCTTACCTATAAAAGCCCAAACATATTTAGAAAGCAAATTCCAAGCTTCAGGAGTTTGGAATTCACAAGGAAGAAAGAAGTGGTGTGGGATAATGACTACTTTTTTTACTAAGGTTAAAAACTGAGATGATATTCACTCCTTGCAGATGAGACAGATCTATTTCACAGGCTGCTGTATAATAGGAAACTTTTGTATGTTGAATTGTAGTATCATTACAAGAAATATTTCACAAGATATTTCATTTACCAGTTCTGACTCCAAACAGCACATGAATTTAATTGTTGCAGTTTATCAGTGCAATAATTTAAAAAAGCAAATCTAAATTACTTATCTAAAAAAAAAAAAAAATCGACTATATATATAAAATTTACCTTTGATCTGCAATTTAAATAAACTTGCAAAAGTCATGCTGGAAAAAAATCAGGATATTGCTAATAATTGAAGAAGTTATAGAAGACCATTTGGGGCTGGATCCAAGCCCATGAAAGTCAATTGAAATAACACAGTTGAAATAAAAGAGATTTAGATCAGGTGCTTATGAATTGTCATAAGAAAGCAGGTAAATTACCGTGTTTTCCATAGTAGTTTTCTTCATCTCTGTCCATGTTACTGTACCTGCATAACTTTAGCAATCCGTCTGTGTGAGATCTTAACTGTGGCCTCCTGTGTTGCTAGCACACTTTCTCCAGCAAGCACAGACACAGAAAAATACTATTTAAAGAGATTTTGAAATAAAGCTGAGTGTCACAGATTTCTCCAATCAGAATGGAAATTCACAAAGTAGGCAGGCCCTTCTGAGAAGAGAAAGTTATCACTCAGTGCCTTGCCCACCTACTCCAAGCCAGTGTGATAGTATGAATGAAGAGGAATGACTCTTATCAGCTTGTACTAACCTATAAAGTATAAGAAGAAAGGGAAATGTCTGCACCTGAAGACTATTTGTAAAATAATCTTATGGAAGTCAATACAACCAAAAAAATTACTGATGTTTTGCTAACTGAGAATAAGGTACCACACTGTCAGTAATTATTGTGCTTTTGTACCCTGTGCTACTGTGAGAGAAAACAGTCTTTACGTGTCACAGCTGGCCAAATCTTTCTTCCTCTATACACGTGAGTAGCTCCCCCAAAGTACAAGTCACGCAAGTAGGTAAAACAAGATTCACTCTGACACACTGAAGTCTAAAATGTAAACCATCTGCTGTATATCAAATTCTCATTCTTGTCAAATAGAACATTTATCTGTAGAAGCAGTCATAATAAACTATTTTCTTAATAAAATGTACATTTCTTATTTCTGCATAGCACAAAAGTACAGAACAGAAGAGTTAGCGCTAGAAAGTCTTAGCATTGTTACTTTAGATACTGTAATACCTATATAGTGAAAGGAAGCACAAGGCATTATAGTCAGTATGTGAATCTGAAAACCTGGGAAAAAAAAAAAAAAGAGCTAGCAACCTCTCCTTTTAGCCACAAGGAACAGAATCCCCATGTGGTGATCCTGACCAGTATGAAATTTCCATTTTCTGTGGAATATGATTAAAACATCAATTGTAGAATTCTGTAATGAGAAACACATACACTTGCATATGCATTCCTAAGACAATACAAGACAGAGCTGAATTACATGCAGGAACAACAAAAATAATGTTTTTAAGTCAACCCTATCACTGGCTAGTACACATTGACAAAGAAGAATGATCTCATATTATAGTCCACAAGCGATGCCTGTGATATGAATTCATAGCCCATTTTGTTATTGCAGAACTTAACAGCAATGTTCTAACGTTTACCAAATGAGATATTTAGTATAACCAGTATCAGTAAATGAAGGTAAAAAGAATATGATGAGGATATAGATTGATCTTTTGTAAAATATCAATCATTGCCTGAATTCTCATACTTAACTACCTCGCAAGACCTCCTGCTATCCTCAGGCAAATAAAAAAAAAAAAAAAAAAAGAAAAGCAGAGAAGCCAAGTAACTATGATTCCACTGTGCTCCTACTCAAGTTTGCACCTCTGTCAAAGGCTGCGTCAGTAAATCTCAATATAGCACAGTAACAGAAGGCCCTGAACAGACAGTGCCAAACACAGATGTACGCTAACTAACATGGCATTTGGCCAGCAATACACTACCCAACTCTAATAAAATGCTATTTCTGCTTTAATAACTATTGGTTTCTTCCTTGGTGCTTGGTCAACAACTACATGTGCCTGTGGCTAGAACAGGTGTGGCTTTTCAAGCGAAGAAGGAAGGTGTGGGAGCTGTATGTGTATGTGCTGCTGCCCCCTACTGGAGTAAATAGGTATGTTCAAGTAACGGAAAGTGTTCCGACAATATGCCTCGGTCACGCCTTCTTTAGGGCGAGTGTACACAACCTGCCAACTCAAGGCTCAAAGACACAAGTGCACAGGACAACAAATTAGGCTGTTAATAAATGCTCGGGGTGTATCAGGATTGAATGAAATTAACCCCAGCTGATGTTTCTCTAAAAAATCATATGAAGATTTTGATGCTTCTGCCCTTCTATTCTAGGTAGGAGTAGGAAAAAACAAAATAACACAAGTTTTTGCACAATTCATCTATCCCTTTCAGAAGCAGAAACTTCTTGAACTTATATGAAAGTCTAAACTTTGCAAAGTTTACAAACCAATTTTGCAAAGAATCCAAATAAATATTTGAGATGTACTGATGTTTAGTAGCAGTCAATTTAATTTTACTTAAAGATTTTTTTTTTAGGCAGTCTTAAGCTACGTTATAAGTCACATGTAATGTTCCTTATACAGAAACAGCCTAATGATCCTAGTAATATAGAATAATGCATTATTACTGTAGGACACAAATGTGTAGAAGCAGTCTATTAAGCCAAAGAGTTCACATTAGCATAAAAACAGCTCTACCTGGTTTACAGGCATACAGGTTTTTTTCTTCTTTGAAAGATTCACATACAACTTGTTTGTTGTGAGATCATACACTGATACACAGACAAATTTAAACTATAATAAAAACACACTTATAATTCCTCTCTTGTGTAATAAATCATACTAAACTGTAGCCTTCTTTGAACTATCTTTTATCGCAACAGTATGAGTCTTTCTGTCTGTTGCTCCTTCAGCCAGAAAAGCTAATGAGGGGATGAATACAACTCATCCTGAAATCCATTTTTAAATCTCAAAGAAGACAAACTTTTCTGGCCTTGGGGTTTTTGTTGGGTTTTGTTTGTGGGGGTTTTTTTTATTTCCTGTTAGCCATTCGTGCAGTCAGATATTTTTTTCCAGAAGAACAATTACATGTGTTTATCTTTTAAAAGTTGAGAATTCAGCACAAAAGTCTCAGTGAATGGATGCCACACATTGAAATGTGAGTCAGCAGTATCACAGGCTAGATTATATATGTCGTGTTTGTTGGAAACCTTGCATGGCAGGGTAGACCCCCTTGGTTGTTTCCTCATGTGCCTACAGGTGCATATGAGCTCTGGTACCTTGTGCATTACAAATACGCAAAAACTAAGTAAAATCTACTGATAGGAGAATTGGTCCTGTTTGAGTCAAACCAGGGCAAACATTAATTTAGGTTGAACAAAATGGTACAAGTAGAAGCTACTGAGAACAATAAAATAACTTAAGAAATGGCAACATTAGGTGACTAAAGTCAGGGCTAAAAAGGGACTCTGGGTTATTACAGTGCAATCCACAGCTTTATGTTACTTAGACCATCTAAGAACAGCGAAATAGAAGTCTATCAGAAGAAGAGAGTGGCATCCAGCATGCTGAGGCAGGGGATAATTAACTAGTCAGTAGAAAAAAACCTGAATAAATAAGTGCATCTTCAGCTCAGTTCTTTACAGGTACTTGGGTACTTAATTCTGGGCAAAATTCACAGCCCTGCATCCTTCCGTGGAGTTTCTATCAAAAAAACAAACAAGGCATTCTTCCATTAAAAATACAGATGCCAGCAGAGATGATGGTGCCTGTCTCCCACTAAACAAATAGACTGCTCCAGCTCAGGGTGCAAGAGATCTAAATTCAGACCCACACTGCAGAACAGGAGGCTGGAAGACGTTCCCTTATGCATGAACAGAAAGGCGCTCCATGTAGCCGTAGGAGTTAACTGTCAGAAAGAACACAATTATGTGAATGTTCAGGTAGCTCACAGAGGATCAGCCAAGAATCCTGTCCCTACTTCAGTATTTAATATGTAACATACAGCCAGACCCGTAAGTTCTTTCTTTCCAATACGAAAAAATCATTTTTCCTTCCTTTAAATGTTTTAATCAAGGATTTCTTATTATGCTATTACATAGAAGTTTGCTTTTTTCCTGCCAGATGCCAAAAGTACTCTTATCATTCATCTTATTAGAAATTCGCAGAATGCAAAGCTTCAAAAAGATCTAAGTGGTGGCGTGGACTGCATTGGTAATAGTAATGCAAGTGGAAAGTTATTAACAATAATGAAAAAACATTTGCTCTACCATATGACAATCATCTAGATTTTAAAGCAAAGCATTTTGCAAGAGGTTTTTGATCAGCTCACAAAACAGGAACTGCAGTAACAAATAGCAACCAGAACAGGCAAATTTTTATTAATGTACAGTAAAATAAATTCTCCAATAAGCTACACACCCAAGGGAACAATTCTTCATGGTGCTATGTACTTCCTACTGCATTAGACTAGTGTGAATTCATTCCCTCTCTGGAATTCTCAGAAAGCTTAACACATG
Organism: Cariama cristata; assembly: GCF_000690535.1. NCBI lineage: Eukaryota > Metazoa > Chordata > Aves > Cariamiformes > Cariamidae > Cariama > Cariama cristata. The sequence continues at coordinate 38,171 of NW_009637596.1, read as the reverse complement.
GGGAAAAAAGTTGTGGTTCAACTGCAGAACAAATGACACTAGCTGAAATGTTCTGTCTTCTACCTTCTCTAACCATTCCCACACAATTCTTCCAATTAATTTCCATGTCCATGCATTCTTTTCTTCCTGTAGTTCTCCATCAGCTTTCCACTACATTCCTTCTTTTTCTGGAAAGGCAAAAGCATATGTAACAGGTGTTTTGGAATTACGTTGTGATGACTGGCTGACTGCTATGCTCAAGTTATTTGTCCGTGGACAGCCACCACTCAGAATATTCAAGGAGCTAACTAGGGAGGCAATGATCATGCAAGGTGCACCCATGAACCAGGCAAAGTGTTGAAACCCAAATGATATTTGAATCCAGTACTGCCTTTACTGATACTGGCTCATGACTTGCAAAAAACTGAGGGGTGAAGAGGGAAGAGGAGGTGGCAGATGAGACAAGCAGGTCACCTCATCACATAAGTGCCCTTTTCTTTACACAGTTGCAAGGACACTAACCTTCACATGCAAGTCACAGTTTTCCATCCACATTCAGTTGAGTTTCAAAGATGACTGCCACTGACTACAGTGAAGCTGCGGGCATTCAGCACTGCTTACAAACCAATTATCGCCTGCAAGTCTTACTGAAGGACATGATAAAAGAAGAGGGGGGAAAAAACACAACACACTGAAAGACAAGGGTTTAAGGAGGTTTCAAGAAGAGCAAAATGCTATGTAATTCTGCATCAGTTTTACCCATCATACAGACTCCTCTGCTTCCCAAGCAGTCCAGGCGATATGCACTACATATGTACACACCATAAAGAGAATTGCCTGGAATCCTGAGGTCAGTGACAGTCCAATGGAGAAGGTTGACCCTTTTTTCCACAATCGTAAGAAAACCAAGCACTAAATTAGGCTCTAAGAATCCAAAACTTCAAAATTAAAGTTATTGCATTGTCCTAATTTGTCACGTATCTAAAGAAGCATGATGTTCTCCATGTCATAACCACAAGACAAACTCAATGCCAACACATTACACACCCAGCTGACTATCAGTTTGTCCAAGAATTATGCAATGTTTTTTCCTGAGGTGGTGCCTGTACAATTAACAGGTTGTTCATGTTGACTTACGATTAGACAAAATATTGATACCTGTTTGACCAGCATGGTATGATAAAATTTCAGAGGTCCACACCTAACATTCTTCTGATACTAGTGCTAACATAGGCTATTAGGCAGATTTTGAAATACACCAGTTGTCAAACAACTACCGACAGAAAGGGGAGTTAAAATGTATACAGTTAATTTACTACAAATTAATTGATCACTAAGCTGCAATTCTGCCATGCAATCAAGAATACTAATAGCTAGTGGAGGTTTTACATTTCTCTAAACATCAAACAATAAGTTTGCCAGCAGTTTGGATCACCTACACAGTTTCATTATGGCTTCCATTTCAATGTGCTTATTAGCTGTTCCCCCAAATTTTCTTCCAGAGATAAAATACTGCCTCTTGTTTTGTCTCCCAGCTTCCATTTCTTATTCTTGTTCTGGGACTATTGCAGCCACAAGTTCCATGGAATTTCCAAGCAAAGACACAGCTACCAAGTTGCTTCTGAAATGAAGCAAAGTGTGTGGGAAGAGTACTTCTCTGCAACCTCAACTATTCTGCAATTCTGTGAGACATTTTGTTAAAGTGAGATTGGGCCAAGAAGACTGGGTGAACTCAGAGAAAAGCAATCTGTTACCATACCATTACGTTTGATGTAACTGTTTTGTTAAGTATCTCCTTTTCCCAACATTTTTACTTACTAATCCAGCTAAGGAAGGGTGGTTGGTCTCGAAACATACTCCCATGCTTTAGAAAAAACAGCATCTAAAATACAGTCTTTGATGATGCTTTAACTGGAAAAAGTTATGTTTTGAAACAATCAGAGGCTTCCTACCCAGGATCAGACAATGCCAGAGGTTTCCATTTCTACGTTGCTTTACTCCAGTTGATCTAGGATGACAGATGCTAGCCAATGATTTTTTTCTCCTAGTTGAGCCTCTGGCCCCAAATGCTTTATACCATTACATATCATCACAACCTTTTATAGTTTATCTTATGCTGTAAAATGCTGCATGCAGACACCATACCATCTGAGACCTTTTCTATAAATCATTAAAATAACATTAAAATAACACTTTCATAACCTCAGAAGGAGGGTATTATCTATCAGCATTTACCATTAATAATTAAATCACTGCACTGTTTCTATGGTGAAAGGAAGTACAATTATACACATTTTTCAGATGCAAAAATGTCAGGTGGAGGAAACAAAAGGCGAATTATTCTAGACTTTGTGTACATCATCTATTTGCCATTATTTTATTTGTACAAATGCATTCAGTAACTTTGCAAGCAATGGGACAGTCAGACCCACAACCTTCTGAATAAACCAGTGTCTAATTCACAAAAGCCATCTTGAAACAGCAGTAATCAGAGCCTTAACGGCAATGCATAGGTTTGAAGATCTGTCCTTCTCAGTATACCAGGCCTTTTCTAATGGCTGCTGGTTTAAACTAAGAATGGCCAATGGTTGTCTGGTTTTGGTTAGCTGAATTTGTCTAGTGAGCTAACATTCTCTGTGAAAATTAGACATCAAAAATCCTAATGTAACACGTTGTTAAAATGTCCAACATAAAATGTACATAGTTATCATGTGTCTCATGTTGTTCCATAATTCCAAATGTAACTAATGATTAATTTTTCAGTCATGATTACTTATCCACTTCTCAGAAGGCAAAACAGTAAGGTACAGTTCAATGCTTTCTTCTTTTTTTTTTCCCCCCTTTTTTTTTATAACTTTTTAAAATGCAGCTTGTGTCTTGAAAACAACATTTCAGGTGTCCAAATTTTAAAGACAGTTACCTCAGCTTTATCTCCCTTTTTTTGCCTCTTCATGCCTGGAGACTCCATTCCTGACATATACTACCCTGTTCCTGGCATAATACACGTGTACTACTCTGCCATTTCAGCAGCCCTCTGGCAACGTGCCTGCTCTGCATGTTCAGCAACTGGTGAGTTCACTTTTACAACCAGGACCCCACTTTTAGGAGGAACTGTATTCCTGCAGGTGAACATAGGAATTTGAAAATAATTTTCTGGGGTTTTTGGACAACAACAACAAAAACCCCATCACTATTACTGCAAACTAAATGAGCCTGATATTGAAATCAAAGGCAAGGCATAAAACAAGCAAGACAACCTTCAGCTCTAGAACAAGTTGTAATTTATTGTTGAGGGGAAATTAGACTATTAATACTCCTCTACAATACGTTTTTAGGACTAACAAAATTTATTCCACTAAATGTTTAGCACTCTAGTGGACTCTGACCTTTGATAATGACTCTAATTTTATGCGAGACAGAAGCTTGGTCCTATGCGATTAATTACTTCAAAATGGAGACAAATCATAGATTTTCATAGACATTCTCTTATGAATTAAGATCAAACAGTAATTTCAAATTGGCTCTTATTGCCTATTATTTTTTATACTAACAAGTATCCACCAGCAAACAACTATTATAGTCTACACCTTAATTTCAAGTTAAAACTTATTTAGCAAAGTCAAAATTTCTTTTAGATGTAAACATAGTACTGGAAGTAGCATTACAAATTATGTTTTCCCTTCTATTTGAGTACAACTATTTGAATAAGAGCTTTGCAGTGTTGGTCAGTTCAAAACCAGAGAAATGACATAAGGGTATTCCTTGGTAGAATCTACTAACAGAAGTACACACATCAAGTTCCACTTTTTTGAATAACATTAAGAAATTACAGTAATTTGTAAAAATTGCAAGCCAGACATCCTGATTCACTTAATAAACTACTGTCTCTCAACCTTGATTTTTCAACAGAATATATAAATGTTCACCCCCACAGCCCTTTATTATGGGGGAAAAGGGAACACAAATTTATGAAGTACATTCTTACAAAGTAGTGCAAAGTCTCTGGAAAAACTGTCTCTAGTAATTTAACACATGGCTTTTGGAAACTCCAGCCATAGCCCTCCAGTCCATGAGAATCTGGCCTGGAAACTGCACCCAGCTATCATTAACTGCTTCAAGAGAAAACAGAAAAACATCCAGAAAATCTTCCTGCATAGCTTGGGGAACTAGTAAAATTTTACTCAGTCTCCTTAACGAGTCTTTGGATGTCATTATTATATTAATTATCTTTAGCGGCAAGCTGTTGCAGCATGTTTTCTGTGGGTCCCCCTACCTCACCCCCATAATTTATTTTTATCTGAAATAAACCCATTCATTTTCTTAAAAAGAGACTGAAAATATGGAAACAGAGCACAAGGTTTTCTGCCCTAAGGCAGGTGATGCCTTAGGCATAGCTTTTTGGACCACACAAGACTAAGAGCAGCGCAAGTGCCAGTGCCCTTCAAGCACTCTCTGCCTCTCCCCCAGGCCTGGCG
>NW_009637596.1:33374-33604 GCF_000690535.1 Cariama cristata | reverse complement strand
GGAGCCGCGGGCGTTGCTGCATGCCAGCCATGCCTGTGCCAGGCACGCAGCCCAGACCATGAGCCGCCCGGACAGCAGCCACGCGCCACCCACCTGCTGGCCTCGCACCCCCTGGTCATCCCCAGCCTGTCCCAAGAACAAGGAGCTGTCTGACCCTGCTCAGCCCGCCAGACCTGGCCCTCACCCTGACCCGCCAAGCCGTGTTACCAGCCTGATGCCAGCCCTGCCTC
>NW_009637596.1:10910-33332 GCF_000690535.1 Cariama cristata | reverse complement strand
CGTCCCTGCCGGCCTTGCCTGGGCACCATGGGGCAGGCCCTGGCCCGCGAGGCCCCTGCCCTGCCAGCCACGTCATGGGGCTCGCTGCCCAGCTCCCCAAGGCAAACCGTGCCCTGACAGCAGGATGACTACATAAAGAGTAACTAATTAATTTTTCTCAAAGAACAACATATCAGAAATTCAAGCACGTTTAACATTAACAAAACATTTTCTTTTGAAAGGATACCCTCCACAATGATTTGAAGAATTGTTCTACCCTAACATTGATGAAATACCAACAGATCCTGTAGGCAGAGCAGTATCTGGTAAGTCACACTACATTAGTCTGGAAAATTTAACTATCACAAGTATGTTGATAGTTTAAAGCATTTGCAAAAGGTATAAAATGTTTTATTTTCCCTTTACAAAGGGCATTTTTTGGACCACGCACACAGTTTCGTGTGAAAGTCTGCCCAATTACATGAGCAATTTTTGCACTTGGTGATTAGTATCTGGTATGATATTTGAATACAAAAATAACTGCTTATGCTTTAGACTGATTACAATGTTAGGCAAACAACAGATTTGTCCAGAAAATTAGTGACTCATGGATAAGATTAAAAAGCCTTATCATTAGATACCTGCTAACTCACTGGCTATTCTCTGTATAGATACACACACCTTTTAAAGATATTCTTTAATAAAAAAAAAAAGGAAAGAAAAAAAAGAATGATCTAAAGAAAACTATTCAGATGGAGATTGGGTGACTCATGACTATTGCTGCTTTAACAGAAGTTAAAATCTATGTCTGTATAACACTGTACATAAGATGCATTATTATGAATGCCTGCCTTTCTGAAAGCAGTCTATCTACAGCACACTGTCTGGTATAATGAACAAAGCACCAGCTCTCCATGGCTGTTTCTGAACCATTAGATACACAGTCACAAGTGGAGTTTGTAAGATTATGTTAATTAGATCCAGTATTTTAATAGGCAGACACATTTTCATTTATTTTGCCTTCGTTTCTGACACTACTGCCATTTACTGTAGGATGAGCTCTGTAGTCTTACTGGTGTTAACAACGGCCCTGTGTATCTGGAACAGTGAATATATTCACAGAATAATAACACAGGCAGATTTAATTTAAGAATTTGAGCAAATAAATCCCTTACAGTGGCTTAGAAACGGTCAGAAGTGACCCTTCGTTCCAAGTTTTTTCCGCTTGTTAATAAAAAACAGACTTCTACTATATTCTCTATTTTGTCTTCATAAAAAATCCCCTGGAATCAAAAGCCTGAGTTTAAACAAAGCCAAATGTGTTCTTAGACAAAAGAAGGGGACTGTGACTACTGGTGTTTTCTGTCTCTATAGACCCCTAAAGGCACAACGTGTTATGCCAAGTTGATCGGCATCCATTGAACCAAGTTCTATTCCTAGGTAGTAAGACTGTTAATAATTCAGTAATTCAACATTAGCTAAAGGTTTTCATTCCTAAAAGGAACCTGTCAGCATTTCCAACATACACAATTAATGAGATATTGTTACACTGATGCAGAAAATAATGCCTCCGTACATCTAATTATTAGGTGCTACAATAAAAAAAAAAAAATAATTTGAATGGTGATCTGGAAATTGAATGATTTTGAATGTAAGAGGATTAAGTCTGAAAAACTTCACATTAGCTAGGTATCTGAAAAAACTGATATATGGTGATCCTTTAACCTGTACACAGGTTAACTTGCAATGATATTCTGCACATATGCATCCCCAATCCTCTATACAGAGCATAGTGCATTGTGAGAAAAGTCTTTCTATGAAACAACCCGTTCCTGGAGAAGTAGGTATCACATTACTCTCTAAAGCACACAGAGCTGGCTCAGATTCCCCACTCAATTTCAGTAGGAAAATACATGATGTGCTCAATGTATAAGACTCAGTTTATTATAACTGGTTTGCAGATTTCTCAGTTTGTGATGCAATTAGGAGGACGTTGTCTATTACTGTTGGTATATCAATTTAGAACCAAAACAGTTGAACAATAGAATCCTGGATGTAAAGTCATGGACACAACAGCACAAATAACAGTCCTGAATGCTCAGTCTAGGCTGAAATGATTACAGGAGTAAAACCCGTATCTAAGAATCATTAGATATGGATCAGCCATAAGGTATGTGGAATTAGTGAATAGGTGATTACAAAAGATAAAACCTGTAGGAACATTTCTACAATGCCTTCTACAGTCTAAACAACATGCTGTTCAAAAGAAAGGCTACTCAATGCTAATCCAGCCCAATGTCTGCTTCCATTATAAGAATGCTAGCAGCGGCCCGAGTAGCATCTTAAGAAGAGAATGTTCAGGATCCAAAAGCTGGGCATTTTGTCAAATGTAAATGCTGTTTCAGATCCTCACTGTTACCTAAGAGGGAGGAGCTACTCTTACAGGTTTTGTAGTAACTCCAGACTACTACTCACACTTTATACACAAATGACAGCAAAAGTGTATTCCAGCTCAAGGGGGGGTAACAAAAAGGAAAAAAAAAAAAAAAAAAAAAAAAAAAAAAGGGTAAAAAAAAGAAAAAAAAAAAAAAAAAAAAAAAAAAATCGCAGTCCACTGTGGACATGAATATTTACTGTGAATGTTTAACACATGAACATTTAGCAGACTGAAAAGTAATTGGTGTAGAAGAAACTTCTCAAAGACAAATCAAAACCAGAGCAAAGTAGGAGGTAAAATATGATTTGGGGAGATTCTCAAAATATGTATTAATCTTAGCAACACTGAGAAAGTTTTTTAAGAGATCTGCAAAAACATAAGAGAAGATGGAAGCCATAAAAATAAGGATTTGTTTCACTCTGCTGAAAGATCAGAGAATTCCTTCCCAGCCTCAGAAGTGAAACATGCCTCACCTCCTCACAAAAAGTCACAGAGAGAAGAGCATTTTACAGTCCCAGGCTCAGCTTTATGCACTGCAGATGTCCCTTAACATCTTAAGAACAACAGTAAGCAATAAAACCATAATGGATATTAAGAACTTGCTGACTGGAACTTCTGGTACTATTTTCTCAGCTTAAAATGCTTAATACTAGGACTAGATGCCTAAAAGCTAGTCTCTAATCTCCAAAGTATTCCTATAAATTGCTATCTTATATTTGGTAAATATCAGTAAATGTGTAGATTATACATGGAAAGTAGAGTTCCTGCTCTTATAAAAGACTATTGGGACAAAGTTGCAATATCCTGTGAAAACAGCTAAATCCTAGGAATTAGAAGCAAAGCAAATCCTGAAAATTGAGCCTTTAGCATTACTTTTTTGTTGCTGCATCCACTGCAATGCTCTTTTCTATTAGGGGTATCTGGCTCTGAAAAGTATAGCAAACAACAACAACAACAACAACAATAATAATAATAAAACAGTAACTAATAAATTACTGTTGTTGTTATATGTCCAAATAAAAACTGTATTTAAAACGGCACACATTAATACCCAGGTTACTTATACTTTTTTCTGCCACGTATGAAGTCAGTTGCTAGTACCCAGATACCAACAAGACATACTGAAGTACAGTCTGTCTTTGATTCTTGCCAAATGCTGCAAAGCACACAAGCCTAACTTTCAGCCGTGAAAGTGCTGCTAACATGCTTTGCAACATTGAAGTTTATAGCAGTAGGACAAGTTTCTATGGCTAGTAACTCTGCTACTGGTGCCATGAAGAATTCTACTCTGTCTTTTGCAATGGTATGCTGGTGGAATGCACTCAGAACACTTTCACTTGCAGACAGGGCAGGTCCCAGCACTCCTTCCATGGCCTTTAGACACCATGCTTAAATTAGCATTGAGCTCACAGAATGCATTACCCTAGTACGTTAATGTAACCTCTTGAGGTCTTGAGGGAATTGCACATCAACACAAATCTCATGGTCTGCTGCTGTCTGAATTTGCCTTCTACAGTGAACCACCTCACCGCAGTATTCATTCTGATGAGCTTCTGGTTGATACAAACAAAAGGTATTGCCAAACGGAACTGTCAGTGTGTGAAGGGAAGATTTCACAGTGCATGCTTATGCCCTACTTTTCCCCTAGCATTCCGTTAATCCACTAACCTCTTTAAAAAAGGAAAGTGAGGAGAAAGACACTATGTCTGTACTATACTATGTATAAATGTGAAATACATGACTTTATTATCAGCACTCACTAAATATTCCAGATCTCAGAGGAAGCTAAAAAAAATAGTATCAACTAGCAATTTTGCAATGATTGTATTTTACCCACAATTTGTTCCTGTGTGTGTTTGTGAGCATACACATACATAGATCTAAAATTGCAATTGGAAGGATTTTCTTCACTGCAACTCTGAAATGCAAGATTCTAACACTCCACAGTGACATGTGTCCATGTGTTACTGTGTGACAACACTTGCATCACCTATACTTAGCTAGCAGACTACACCCTTTGTAGTTAAGCAGAAATGACTGACGTTCCTTCAGATGCCGGGAATCCCAAGTTGCACAGCGTTGGACACAGATCTCAAATCAGAGAATGGCATGCTGTCATCTGTGGAGAAGCTGATCAGCATTTTGGTCTGTAGAGGTCTTACAGGATTTTCTTGGAAGAAAACAACTCTATTCATCATTTCTACTGTCAAACAAAAGGACATTCACATGAGAACCTGCTGCTTCACTTTAAGATAGAGCCAAGGCCATGCAGAGAAAACAACTCTGGCCACCACTGGTGCCCACCACTGGTGCCAAGTGGGGGCTGCCTGCAGGCTCCTCCATTAGGATTAGCCAGCCAAGGTTATCCTGCAGCCGAAGGACTCATGCAGCAGACCACGGGCCTGAAGACTAAGCTATTCATTCAGCATAGCCCAGTGCAGCACAGCACAGTGCCTTCTCAGGTTAATTGTTATGTGGATTACTAACTCCTTGGTGTACAATGGTCTGCCAGCTAGGATCACTCCAGTTGCAAAGACTAAATAATATAAACAAATATATTTTTATATTCAGATAGTATGAGGGCTGGAGCACCTCTGCTGTGAGGAACAGTCTGGGAGAGTTGGGGTTGTCCAGCCTGCAGAAGAGAAAGCTCTGGGCAGACCTTAGAGCAGCCTTCCAGTACCTAAAGAGGCTGACAACAAAGCTGGGGAGGGACTTTTTACAAGGGCATGCAGTGATAGGATGAGGGCAATGGCTTTAAACTGGAAGAAGGAAGATTTAGATGAGATGTTAAGAAGAAATTCTTCAGTGTGAGGGTGGTGAGGCAGTGGCACAGGTTGCCCAGAGAAGCTGTGGCTGCCCCATCCCTGGGGGTGTTCAAGGCCAGGTTGGATGGGGCTGTGAGCAACCTGGTCTGGTGGGAGGTGTCCCTGCCATGGCAGGGGGTTGGAACTGGATGGGCTTTAAGGTCCCTTCCAACCCAAACCATTCTATCATTCTATAATTCCTGTAGTTTCATAGCCAGCACTTTTAAAAAGTAAAGTCATGCAGTGAACTTAAGGACCAAAAACATATGGCTATCCTTTTAACAGGAGCAATGGAAACAGCTGTAACAAAGACACTCTCTTCCATTGCCCTACTGTGCTGCAGCCACAACTTGACTGCCAACTACGGGGTTACAGTTTCAAGCTATTGCCTCTCTGAAGAACCAGCTCATCAGCTAGCTGGAATTAGCATAGCTCTAAATTTTCAACAATGAATACTAGCATACATCACCAGAGCATTTGGACTTTAAAGGTATGGATATTAGTCTTCCCATGACTATGGATATATCCACTAACACATTATTAATGTGAACACTGTTTATATGTGTATTTACTAAGCGTTCTACAGTAACATTTGCAAATCTTCTATAACTTGCTCAGTTAAAAGGACAGATTTCTTTATCACTTCCACAGCAAGGGCTCATGTTAGTCTTTCCTGTAAACTGACAATTGAACTAGTCTGAAATAACGCTTCAGAAACGTCATCTCTCTCTACTGCTTCTAAATTCTCTCTTCTGGTTTTTTTTTTTTTTTTAAAAGACAGATGGCGTTCTTAAAGAGCAACTTAAATTTGTGTCACGATCACTACACACAGCAGCAATTCTAAGAAAAGCTACAAACATTTGCACTGAAAATAGCAAAAGTCTTGAGTTTATCTAATGTTTTAAGCAGCAGAGAGAGATGCTAGAGAAAAAGATGCCAAAGATAAGAATCAGAAGCTTCCTGACTGGCCTTTTACTATTTTCTGAAAGGTTCTCTCTACTTTAGTAATCCAGTATAGGCTGGCCTAAGGTGAAGGGACAGGTATATAAACAGAATTAGGGGCCTAAAAAAGAAACTACATAGACTTGAGGGATTCTGTTACAAGCAGACCACTACACGGACAGGAATGTAAAAGTTGTGAGATCATAGTCAGTAAGCCAAGGGGACAACAGACAGACAGGTACACTGGCAGACAGATAAACTTGCTTGCCGGGGGAGGCTTGGCTTCCAATCTGTGAGAGTACTGACTTTATACTGAGCAGCTCTCAGCTTAAAAAAATAAAGTGAACATGTATCCTTCCTACCTACATAAAAAAAAAAAAAAAAAGATAAATAATTCTACTGCAGAGGCTTGAACCCAGGTCTTTCCTCACGCCAGTAACTTTCCTACTTGGGTCTTTTTCATGCACCTGTGAGTTTTTTATTGCCATGAACCCTGTTTTGCATTCTGCTCCATGCCCTGCCCCCAGAATGGAGAAACAATTACTATCCAGCTTAGTCTACAATCTAATAATTCGGGCTCTTGTCTAGACTATGCCGATTGCTCCCTGACTCAAGATGAGGGCACTTCATTCGGGACTTTCCTTAGTCTTCTAGCCAGAACATCCTCACATAGGAACTACCCTGCTGACATTTTACAGCAGCAAGCTCTTGAGATCTTTGCAAAACAGCTCCAAGTGGTGTAAGCTCACAATTAGGTCTCATAAATTCCATGACAGCACTGCAGACATATTGCAGCCCGACTATTTCCTATCAGCCAGCTATAAAGCATCCCATGCTCAGCTACGTTGTTTTCTTCTTCTTCTCAGAGAAGTTTCTTGCTTCCCATTGTTTCACACCCCTCCAATTACACTTCTCTACAGGAGTATTTACTTAGGCATTAGTGATAACAGCAAGACATTCAGTCTCTAAATAAGATTTAACATTCAATTTATGTAATTTTACTAGCAAGTGAGACACAGGCAAACGGTTTTGACTGTCATAAAACAGTCATTAATTGGGCAAGTATATGCTCTTACCTTAGGCCTGTTAAAAGTTATGCTAACATCAGTCTTTCATCACTAGAGCTGCTCATAGACAGCAGTTCCTATAAACTATCGGACACTGAACAGCAACAGACAGAAGGTACATAAGAGGAATCTGCAGGTCAGATCGATCCTATCTTCTCTAGAGTACCAACTTAACAATTTACAGTTGTTACAAACATTTACAGCTTGTCCGTCTGGATTTAGGTAACTGGTTTGATGCCTCACCAAACTCCCAAGAAAACGAACGCTTTTATTAGTCTGACCTCATAGTTCAGAGAAATTGCCTCAGTTTAAACGTGTTATAAGTGACAGTACAACACATCTACCCTACAATGTTCTTACTTCTTTCAGAGGACAGACTACTTCTGGCTGCGGCACGCTAATTATACCTGCATTCGAAGCGTGTATCCATGGAAATGAGGGATGACAGGATAGTCACTGAGCCATTGCATTTTATATCCAAAATGAGGGCTTAAGAGAGTCAATGTGAGCTGCAAGTATTACCAGAAATCTTAGTTTAAAAAAACGTATTTGCTCCTGAAGTATTAAAATAATAAATCACAACAGACACATGCAAGGTAAATTCTAACTTGAACGAAGATCACCTTTACATTTGAAGACTGTATTAGTTCATGATAAGCTAAATTGTACAATCAAAAAAAAAAAAACCAAACCACATGTTTTAACCTTTAGGAAACAAATGAAATTAAAAGCCATTTGTCAATTTTTCCTCACAAGAGGACAAGCTGAGCAGGTTAAAATTTTGTAGATTTATATGCAATTGAGAGTTTTCAATTTCTTGTATTCCTCAGTATATCTTTTCTCTTTCAAGATTAGCTAAAGCACCTGTCTAGTCAGCTTAAGAACAGGCTGAAACTCAAGAGGTTGGTCCTATCCCCCAGCCACTCGCTCCCATCCTCTCCCTCGTGCCAACAGTAGCGTTCTTGCAGGTCCATGGTAAGTACAGCCAGGTTCCGACAAGACTGAAAACTACCTCCAAGCAAAAACATTTGGTTCACTTTCACTGCAAGGCCTCACAAAGCTGTGCTAGGGCACGAGAGACGACAAGAGCATGCAAGCGTGAATAACAGCACCGTAGCTGAGGCGTAGCAGCCATGTAAGCAAGTCTGGAGATCAGTGAATGAATTTTATGGGCTGATTATGATAGAAATGTATAGACATATTGCTACATCCGTTGTGTTCCACTGAACAGATGTGCTTTAGAAACCAATATGACTCAAACTTCTCATTGACATTGTCTTATGTGAAATAGACAAGTATCTTGGGCCCAATTCTGCAACCATTTGGTCATGAAAGTAACTCTCTGAAGATAATGGCAATGCCGTATTCCTTTATGCTTCCCTGGACTCTTCTGTTCTCATTAAGGCTACCCATTTGCCACCAGAGTTTTAGTAGGGCAGTGAACATTGTTTTATACTTTCATCCAGTTCCCAGATGAATTACTGTCCCCAAAATATATTTTTGGGGATTTCTTTGGTTTGTTTTAAAGACAATACATACTCCCCTAAAACATTTTTCTTTTTTACCGAGACTCTGATATGCCAGAATTTGATTTACATTTCCAAAATGCGCATGTGTTCAAAGTCTATTCAAACACTATTTCAGTTAGAACTACAACATAGAAACAGAGAAACAAAGAGAAAACATCCCCTGTAACTGTTATGCTTATTAATACTGTGAAGTCGCTAAGTCACTATATCGTAACTATAACTCATTGCTCTTATTTGTACTATTTTCTTCTTCTGTTAATTTATTTTTTCTTTATACACTTTTACACTCATTCCCATTTAACTAATAATCACACGTAACATAACATTGAGATTATAGTCAATATTGAGATCATACATTTATTTGAATATATATTAGTTCTTTTTTACAGGTATTAACCCTAGGCTTTAGCAAAATCCCCTGTACGTGATCTCTGCATGTCATGAAGTCCCTGGGCACATTCATGACAGTAACTTTATTATAAAACACAACTCTCCTAGCAGAAAACCGGCCACTGGAGAATTTATCGAGTTACAAGCCCTGTTAAACAGTATTCACCTCCCCAATCACTTGTTGCTTCGGTCAGATGCCTCAGGTTATAAGAAATGGCAGATTCCAATAAATCCTTCTGGTTATATCTGGAGTGACACTTAATAAAATAAGAATTACTAATCAAAAAACCCCAACAATTTCTTTATTAACATTGATATGTTACATGGGTATACATGCATCCAGGGCACTAATTCAGTAAGCCAAAGGCTGCAACAGCCCCTGCAAATATACACAGTTAATACTAAAATGACAGGATCTCAAACGTTAATAAATGTTAGCACTGATGTTACATGCTCAAACTTGATCCAATCTCTTCTCTGTGTAAATGGAAGTGGAGCTCTTAGCAGTTACACCATGATATTTATATTCCATCTATTGTAGTATTTCTTCTATCCTCTTAAGTATGGTCCAATTCACGAAAACATTTAAGAGTGGACTTAATTTTAAGTATATACTTTCCTTTTAGCATACAATTAATTGTAATTCCAAATTCAGGGCTTTGTACAGAAACCCATTTGCCACATGATGTCTTAAATCCACACTGACTTTTTAATTTCCAAATTTCCATACTGGAGAGAGTCCAGCAAGGGCCCACCGAGGTGCTGAAGGGACGGGAGGGTCTCTCCTACGAGGAGAGGCTGGGAGAGCTGGGGCTGCTCAGCCCAGAGCAGAGCAGGCTCAGGGGATCTCATCCACGGGTACAAACACCTGCAGGGAGGACGGAGCCAGGCTCTGCTCTTCCAGGGGTGCCCAGGGACAGGACCAGAGGCCAGGGGCACACACGGACACGCAGGAGGGTCCCTTTGGAGATGCTTTGTCATGGGGAGGGTGAGCCAGTACCACCAGGGAGGTGGTGGAGTCTCCATCCCTGGAGATACCCAGAAATGTCTGGACATGGCTCTGGGCCACTGGCCCTGGGTGGCCCTGCCTGAGCTGGGGGTCAGACCAGATGATGTCCAGAGGTCCCTTCTGACCTCAATCAGTCTGTGATTCTGTAAACATTTCATTTCTCTTTTCCTTTGCTCTCTCCCTCAGCTTTTATTGCGTCCTCTTCTTTTTTCCTCCTTACCTGAAGTCCCTTAAATTCTTCCGTACCTTTGGTTATTTCTTAGACTGTATTATTACTTTTTTTTCCACTGTTTGATTCATCATATTGGACTTTAAGACCTAGATTACTACCATTGTCTTTGGCAACAATACACTATCTTTGAATGATTTCTTTTTACTTTTTAATGTTCTTTCTCTGTTCCATATCATTCCAATTTTTTCTTTTCTTTCCACACAGTCCTCAGCTGTTCATAGTATTTTGGCAATGTAAGACTCCTGGTAAAACTGTGCCTGTTATCAAGGTGATCTCTTAATTTGTGGAAACAGGACAGGCAGTCCTGAAACCAGGATGAGGGGAGAGACCGAGGTTATGCTTACCCTATGCTTAATCCATGTCTGTGTTACCAGCCTTTGAGGACACATTTGTCAATTCACTTAAATGTTTCTTTTAAACTTTCCTTTCTTTGACCTCCCTTTTCACATTATAGTGCCTTGTTAAAGCACTTGGATCACTAAAACATCACCTCGAAATATTTTGCCAGAAATCTCTTCCCCGCATTTCTAGGGACCAGATGAAACAAAACATTTCTTTAGTGGTAGCAAAATTTATCAGAAATATCCATTTGTGAGGTGCAACACAGAAAAAAAAAGTAAAGAAAAGGACAAACCCAGCTTGTCCAGAGGACTTGTGCTCTTTCCAAGAAAGGGGAATCACATACACACCCTTTGGAAGTAGTCCTCAAGATGCAGCAAATTGGTTATCAGCTAGTTCTTCTGATCCTCCAGCCAATACCATGTTTTGCTGTCTCACCTAGCATTGACCTATCACTCTGACCTTATATTCATAGCAGAAGGAAAAATTTTGAATCATCAGCAATTTGTAGTGTTTGTCTAGAAATGCAATTTGCCCAAATCATTTTGAGGGAGGAAGTAAGTTTATACAAATCTCAGTTTTCTATTTTAATCTCATGCAATGATTACTCTTACAGTGAATAAATATTAAATTGCAGTTAACTTTATCAAAAAGCTATTAAAATTCTGCTGAATTAACATCAAGACCAAAATGAGACTTTAGAGGAAGGCACAGTACAGTTCTTTGCTAAATAGCCCATAAATCAGAAAATGCTATTGGAAGTAGGAACTGCAATTTAATCTGAGGAAACTACAATTATTTTAATTGCAGAAAGGTTACAGTATTTGAGCAAGTTTCTTGCAAAGTCATTATGACGTAGAAGATGCTACCTTACAGAAGGAAGTAATCACGGTATTACTGGGCTGCGTCATTATGCTTTCTGACTATCTCCAATTTCCCTTTTTTTTCCCCCTGGGAAAAGCAACACTGATCTTTTTGACTTTGTAGAACAACTAACAATATTTGCAAAACATTACCAGCTATTGCAATGAGGGGTCTCCACCACTTGAAAAAAAAAAAAGGCATAATTCAGAAAACAATGGAAATCCAAATAAATGCAGAATTCTGCTTTCAGTTAGTTTTTTACCTCACATTACATCTGGGTTAGCTCTTGCTGGATCTTTGTTCTTCATCTTCATGCTGGTTAAGAGGATCACCAACTGACTGTTTCCAGAATGCCCTTCTACTCCTGTAGAAAAAGCCCATGTTCCAAATGTCCAGAAGAAGACAAACGGAGATTCATGAAGAGAATCCCTTCATGGATTATAGATACTGAGAGGGAACTCTGCATCCCTCATTCCCTCTAGGCAAAAGGCATTCAAAGCACACAGACAACAGACCCAGCATGAGGGTTTATCTATTCAAAAGCCCATCCACTGACAAGTAATGCAGTCAGCCAAGTGTCAGGAAAGACACCACAATTGCTCAGAAATACCAGTGTCTATTATGACCTATGAAGCATTTGAGTAAAACTCCTTTATCCAGAGGATCACCTTTAGAGCATAAAATAGTTGACAGAAAGTGATGAAGAGCAAGAGAGGAGGTTTTGAGCTAACTATCTCAACAGATACATTGAGTACAAAGAAAATTTATTTTTAAGGAATTTGGCAAGTGTGGACAACAGGAAGATGAGGGTCTAAAATGTAATGATTTCTTGTGTAGCCTGAGAGACAGATATACCCTTGGAAAGTTAACCAGGCTCAATAATAACTTTAGATAAAATTATCTGATCATTCCTAGACTTACTTGGGCCTGGTTCGCTAGTATTCTGTTTTTACTGCAAGTGTAAGTTGGACTAAACAGTTAGATAGTTATGCCATTAAACTGAGCCGTCTCACTCCAACACATACTCTCTTAGTCAAGTGAAGAGCTGAAGGAAGCAATTCTCTGACTATATAGCTGCCCATATTTTGAGAATTAACTAAAGGAACTTCTATGAGTAATTTATTAATTAACTGGTTAGGAAAGAAAAATTAAAGAATGCTTAGTATCTTAGTGTCATATTAAAAAATTATTTAGGATATAAAAAAGTTTTTCAGCTATCAATTCTAAAGTATCCAGTGAAGTAAAATTTCTACATACTGGCACAGACATTCACAGACCTTTTTTTTTTTTTTGTCCAATACTTTAAAGATCACACTTCTACTTAAAAATCATTGTGTTACCTGCTGCTACTTCAACACGAGCAAGATCTTTAACTGAGAAAGATGCAGAAGAATAACACCTAGCTCTCATACAGTGCTTTCATCTACAAAATGTTATAATTTTCTGTGATTTATAATTGGTGAAACTAATGGACTCAAAAAGAATAACTTGTCCAAGGCCATCCAGAAGACCAGTGGCAACAGCCAGATTAGAACAAAGATTCCCCAAGTTGCAGCCAAGCTTTGTATCAGGCTACATAGCTGAGGAGATACTAGAGCTCTGAGCAGAAACCAGAGCCTGTCCAGTCTGGTTCGGTACGTATTGTTTCCTAATACTACTTCACCCTGTATATGAAGACTGGAGTTGTCACAGCCTTGTTACTCAGTCATTAGTAGAAGAGGACCAGGACCAAATGTCAGATCAAACACAAGGTAGTTCATTAGGTAATGAGGTAGTTGGTGAGACAAGTCCACCAGTACTCTTGCTTTTCCACATGCTTTCTACATTGGCTTTTAGAAAATCACATTAAGCCTACTAGCAGCCACCACAAGCTTAACAGGTCTGGCAGTCTGTGATGTGGGGTCAAATATACATCAACCCTCCTATGCTCTGTCCTAGTATAGTTGTACTTATACAGACCATGTCTACACAGCAGCTTCCATCATGAGTTATTAAAATGCTCTCAAACTTTCACAAGAGGAACAAGAGCTACAGCTTTTTGTTTAAAAACACTGAGTTGTAAACACCTGTAAACAACAAATTTGAAGCTATTTAACCCAAATCTACAGCAGTCCAAGGCAATTCATGTCAGAGTTGCCAGCGTCCTTCCGTATTTGCAGCTATGTGATCTTCCCTTGTGCTGGAGAGCAAGCCAGCTCAGGGAGCCAAGCCGGTCAAAAATTAAACTCTCTATTTTGCCCTTGGAAGCGTTAGTTTTCAGCAGTCTGAGCACAAGCTCCCACAGAAAAGAGAGGAAAGGAGTACACGCAATGGGTCTGAACGGGACTGCAGAAGGTCTAGCCTTGACTTTGGATACTGTGATACTGCATCCAAAGGCAAGTGTTAAACCCATCAGACACGCTACAAACACAGAAATATTTCGGTTGGAAAAGACCTTTAAGATCATCAAGTCCAACCATACTAGCTATTTCATTCAGTCTTGCTGCCAAGTCAGTATACAAAAGCATAATGATCAAGAAAAATGCAATTCCCACTGTTACTTTAAAAGAAAGTTGCATAAATAAAACATCATATCACAGCTATCTCAGAGAACAAGGTCATTGTTTTAATATCCAGTTCAGGTAAATGCTTAATAGTAAATATACTGTTTTACAACATTAGAAAACAAAACTG
This sequence comes from Cariama cristata, assembly GCF_000690535.1. Lineage (NCBI taxonomy): Eukaryota > Metazoa > Chordata > Aves > Cariamiformes > Cariamidae > Cariama > Cariama cristata. Next base: position 19,064 of record NW_009637596.1, on the reverse strand, counting down.
GTAAGAACCTTTAAAAATCTATGAATTACAGATGCATGGAAATTATTGTTATTTTTGGATGCAGCTATGAAGGTTAACTAGGTTTTAAAGCATCAGGATATTATTTTTTTTTAATAGCAGGCAAACTGAGGAAGATGCTTATCATTTAGTCACCACAGACTTCAGGTTAATGGTAGCCTTTAATAATGTGTATTTTGAATTTACTTGCAAGAAAACCTGATGTTTGTAACACAAGTAAGACCACAAATTTTCACAAGCATATGTAACTCATAGCAGATAAAATTGGTTTAAAATCAGTCATTGAAAATAGGGGATTTTCTTCCCTCGTGGGATGTCACGAGTCCATTAGGGTCAGAGTTCAATACTCTCTGACCAGGTTACTTTAGATGTTCCACACTAGGAGGGTTTAGTGTTCAATATCAAGTTTACTTACTTGAAGATATTTGGCATTCCATGGGTTTAGCAGAGTGATACACTCACATATGGAAATCACTACACAAGCACAATATAGCAAGTGCAGCATATCGTTAGATCACAACACAAACGTGATTCCCAGCACTTGTCTCTATATGTTCCATCATCACGATGCCGGGAAGAAATATGTGAGTCAAAGCTCGTTCAAGCCCATGGTCACCTTTGAAGGTCCTTTCGTTGGTTGTTCCGTTTTCAGACTTTATGGTGGGCTGAGGCACATATATTCTTTCCCTGTGCCATGCTGGTCTGGTTAGCTCAGGAAGATACTATCTACTATTTGACTCAGGTAAGGCAACTTACACAACTGCATTACCTGCTGCATATCTAAAAGAAAGGTTATCCTGAAGTCTTTTTTGTGTTGAGGTTAAGTTCAGCTTTCTGTACAATAACTGCTGGTCATTCCCTTCATTCTTTCCAGCGCTCATCATTCTTGCCCATCTCCTCTGAGCCATCCCCCATTGTGGGGATGTGTTGATTGGTCACATGGGATTCCACATAGTCTGAATCAGAATGGCATCATCCACACAGAAGATTAAGATTTGATCAAGAAAGAAACATTCAGTCTGTTGTTAGACACTGGAAGGTTGGTAGATTCACCAGCCTCTTCAACACTACAGTGACTTCCATTAATCGATGACAACACTCACAAATTTTCACCTCTGAACTCTTTGATCTCACAAGCGTTAATGGTAGTCTTTCACTTTAGTTTTTGTGTGAATATGTTTCTCTTGAATAATGAACATTTCAGGTTCCATTTACAGATGGTCAGACTCAACAATCAGTTGATACATAACCTGTATCTTAACAGTGAGAACATGACATCCCCACACTGCTTCCTGGGAACTGATCCCTGCATGATCAATTTGGCTCAAACACACCATAGTTTTCCAAGTTAGACAAAGCCAAGTTAGGCTTTTCCACGGAAGATGGGGAACTGTGAGAAAGTAGAAATAATGTCCTGCACTACACGGATTAAGTCCAGTACCTTCAGGCTGTGTAACAACTGCTACGTGAACACACAGCAGGTCTGACAATTCCTGGAAACAGAGATTTACCACACACACCCCCCAAACAGAATGGGTAAAATACGCAAAACAAGCCTGTGCCTCCAAGAGTGTCAGCCCTCCTACATACCCACAGTATAGCACTTATGCGATTGTTCTAACAGCTGCTGATGCTGGGCTTAGGTTCAGGATTTCTGAAGTGGAGCACGGAGGGCAGAAGTACCCAGCTATAAGGGATGCAGAAATTTTGGACAGTATCTGTAGCCCTCAAAGTCCACCTGAGCAGAACTTCTATGCGCAAAAAGAGGCTAAGTCTGAGGAAACTAGATTTGCAGTAGCCTTCAGGAAAGGTATCATTCATGCTACCAGCAGTAAAATCTTACATTGTGAAACAATGACAAGTGTTTGTCCATTCAGAATCCCCAATCAACTAAACAAGCTCAATGTTATTGCTAAAAAAATCTGTCGTCTGTGCAATGCAATCTTTCTCTTTTTGTGAGTGCTGCTTGGAGGATGGCAGGGGGCTTTGACGGTTGGTTGCTTGGGGGGTTTTTTGTTTGTTTTTAAAATCTTACTGCACTTAAAATAGGACTGATCAAATGTTTTAGAATTCTAATGTTCTCAGCTTTCCAGACTTCCCTGCCAGTGCAGCAATGGCAATATTTGTCCTCTGGCTTAAAAGATACAATACCAGATCTCCATCTAATTTGCAATTAATGGAGCATGATTAATTGGAACAAAAAATATTCTGGAAGGGAAAAAAAAAGAAAATAAAAAAATGGGTGAACTTCAAAGCAAGTGGAAATGGAAACACCTAATCAGGTAGGCAAGGGAGACAGGAATGAGATGATGCAGTAGGATACGTGGAAGAACAAACTGTAACGTAAGTGTCGGAGAGTTTACAAGACCAATCAGGTGTCCAAGAACAACAGTAGACTTACCCATATAAGTGATATTTAGTAGGCAACCTAAGGGCATTAGGTTAAAATTGGACTTCAATTATCTTGACATCTGACAAATGGAATAAACTATTCCAAAAATCAATTTCTGAATTAAAATTTTGAAGCTAAAGCAGAGTAATTTTGTCATTAAGAATGGTATGAATTGAAAGGAAAGAAGATCAAATCCAAGCATGTTTTCAAGACACAATTCTTTGCAACCCATAATATGACTTGATCTTAACCATCAGCAATAATTTCTTCTAATGCACCTAAGCATTTTCTAACTGAACAGCACATTCCCATCAACTGAATCCAAGTAAGTCAAACTATAACCCCACTAAACTGTGTATAAATAAGAATTTGATAGTTATGTTACTACTTGGTTTTGACTTCTGGATAATACACTAATGAAGTGATTCCTGAATGCTTACAAAGAAACACAGCAAGCCCCATACGGTTTCTTGACAGAACCATATAGATAACGAACATGTACTGGCAAAATGCAGTTGAAGATGATAATACATCTATATCCTGAATGCTTTAGAAAATGCAATAATGAACTTGCTTGAAGGGAAAAAAAAATATTACCCAAACCACAACCATGTATTTTCCTATTATTAACAGACAAAATGAAGGATAACAAACCGTTTTGCTCTTAGAGTATCTTCTATGTGACTTCTCAATCACTAAGCCTAACCAAATTTTCTATGAAAATTGAGACGATTAATACAGATTAAACATGACAAGTTGGAATACTGGGACACAGAAGACTGACTTTCTAAGATCACATGCCAGAAGGCAGTTACAAGTTACTATTGTATTCTAAGGATGGAAGTCAATGTTTTTCAATCCCAGGCTTTTTTAGACATACTGATAACTATCCTGAATCTCTCTTCCTGCTTCACTATAGACTAAAAAAAAAGTTTAAAACTGTTAGAGTTGTGGATTACTGTACTTAGAAATCTGGAAATATTAAAGTGAAGTCAGTTTGCCAGTGACCTGTATGGTCTTGTGACACATTTTCAGCTCTGTGTTTGCCGATTATTTTATGTCAAGACATGGTCTCCATCTCTCTCACTATGATTTTGATACCTACCCTGCTAAGCCCTACTTCAGCTGTTAAGCAACTTGTGATGGAACACTGAGGCAATTATGTGTTTTCACACTATACATAAAAGCCATCATTCAGACTTAAAGAAAAAAAAAAAAAAGGCGGTATTTTCTTTACCTCCATGCCTGGATTTTCCCCTGCCCTTTAAATACTTCCCACTCACCAGAGAATTCAAGCAGAAATCTGTCCCACAGTTCACATTCCATCCTACTCATATTCCCAGTGTTAGAAGTGTTTCCATTGTTTTGCACAGTGCAGCACCAGAAATAAGTACATCAAGCCAAACTGAGTTCTGATCATTAGGTATTAAGACCTATTATTTCTGGGATACTCTGATATTTTGTCAGAATTGTATCCATATAACTACATTTACAATTGCTTTGAGTGTATTACTTGTTCAAGAAAAGTGACTGGAAAAATGGTCCTGGAGTGTGAGCTTCTTTTCACGTATTCTACAGGTTTCCTGTCTTGAGCAACACACAAGTCATTAAACGCTAACTGATGAAAACAAGAGGCTTCCTTTACCCGTTAAATACTTCCTGATCTTCTTCTAATGTGATAGTCCATGACAACATTCATCATAGTCCGTGCTTTCAGGGGAAGCTAAATGTTAAATTTAGCTCTCATAGCTAAAATGTTTATTTTATTACAGATTCATCATTTTAACTCATCAGAAGATTTGGAAAAGATTTACAAATAACTTTCAGCTGTATAGAAAATCTGCTGGAATATGCTTTCTACCTAGTTCTATGAAAGCTGCAAAACAAATGAACAGAATCACCTCCAACAACTTGCTGATCAATGTTTAACACTACTGAGGTTTTGCCAAAAGAAAATGGCACTTCTCCCTACAGGGAAAAATCATGCATTACAGAGAATTCACAGCTGGAAGTCAAGTGCAAATTCCTCCCAATAGAAATCTTGTATTCTAAAGATGACTATGATTTGGCCACCTGCAAATACCTTTAAAAAAAAAAAAATAGTTCTGATGATGACATACCATGCAAATGTAACACAGAAGAAAAAAATCAAATTCCTTGCCTTTCGCTCACTTTTATTTTGCTCTTGGTCAGATCTGTAGTGTTGAAACCAGTACAGTGAGAGTGGGGAGGAAAATTCACAAAATTCCTCCGAAAGAGTGGAAAACAATGAAGGAGCAGGAGATAAACTAAAACTGTACCTTCAAGCAAAACTGTTATTTTGTAACAAAACGACAGATAGATAGAACATAGAGAAACAAACAGACAATAATGAAAGACAAACCAGACACTCCAGATGCAAGGTGTGCAGCAGTCAGAGATGATGTCAAAATAGATGCCTGTAATATAAACAGCTATGCTACAAGAACTTGTCATCTATACTAATAATTTGCATAAACTTTCTTTATCTTTGCACAAATGCAACCTCACAATTACCTAGAAGCATCTACACTAGTAACATTAGCAGTATTTGGTTGAGAGATTGTGCCTCAAACGGTCAGGAGGAAGCTGCACGTAACCACAACGTAACTTGTCACTGCTTTTGTAATGCAACTAAACCAGCAGAGAAAGACAACATAACATGTGGTTGTCATTAAATGTATATGTAGCACACAAAAGTATAAGTACATAATGTAATTTTCTAATCAAATATTTAGCTTTCATTCATCTTTGAAAAAGGAAAGGGGAGGACACAGGTGAAGAGGCAAACCAATTCTGATTGTAAGAGGACATCGTGTACCACACAGTATCCTGCAGTGACAGCGATGGAAAGCAGAGACATACGGTTTTGCCCTTTATTATACTAGTCGTGACTGATATCCAAGTTAAACTGCACTAACATCGGGAAGACATGTTCCAAGATATTGCCCAGCTATCCTAAGGGTCTGCAAGTGCTCGTCAGGCTGGTATGAGAGGATGAGCAGACAGCATAGGACAGTGCAAGCATGCTTGAAATGGTCAAAAGAGAACAGCTACACGGACTACAGTCCTACCCTTTCCTCCAGTGCTCCAGAAAGGCTCAATGGCTCGCACAGTAAGATCAGAAACCACTTCATCTTTCAGTTTCACTTATTATGCAGGCCTATACCTAGACTCCCAGTGGACCTTACAAACTAGCTCCTTCAGCAGCCCCAAGTCTGCTCTTCTCAGGTCCAGGGCCCAAGTTTTCCTGGCAGTTTTTCTCCCGTCGCCAACAATTTGAGACTCAGCTACTTCGTGACAGCCACGACTCACCACTTGGCCCACGAGTCCCTCTCTGTTTACAGACAACAGATCTAGGAGGGCACCTTTCCCAGTCGGCTCCCTTAGCACCTGCACCAAGAGTCATCGCCAATGTGCTTCAGGGATTGCCGGGACCTGTTTGTGTCCGCTGTAAGATGTTCCCAGTTGACATCTGGGAAGTTAAAATCACCCATAAGGACAAGGGCAGCTGATCTAGAGATATCCCTTAATTCCTTGTAGAATAATTCCTCAGTGAATGACAGAATCACTTTGCTACTGAAGGTGCTAAACAGCTAAATGGTAGACAACCGCATGCCAGCACTTGAGCCTGCAGCCTTGCATATTTACTTTACTAGCATAGAGTCAGTCATAGAGACTTTATTCATAATGCTTGAATTTTTTTTTAAATTTTTTTACTAAAATCTCCAAACATGAAGGCTTTTTACACAGATCAGGTGTGGCCATTCAAAAGTTGTTTTGCTCTAAACCGCGTGCATGCTGTTAACCTCTCAGAGAGCTGGCAGGTCCAGCTCAGTGTACCAGAAGCAGAAAAATGCTACTGTTACCAGAGATCTCCTGGATTACTGATGTGCAAAACAGCGTTTCTCTGATTCTTTTCAACTCACATGCTTAACATGCACTGTGACATAGACAAGAAAGGTAGGGGAGACTACAAACTAGTTCCAGCGTGCCCAAAAGCCCTTATCCTAGATCAATTTCAGCGCCATCTTAGATTGTTCGGTGAGTCTGCTAAGGTTTCCTAACACTCGTGTTTATACTTTGACATTATACCAAGCAGTAGGATGTTCTAACACTGTCGGAGAGAAGGTATTAACTCCACTTTGATACTTGCATGGATATAAGTTCCCATCTTGACTTGTAAATACAGCTATGTTCTGAGCAGTTGCTAGCATCAACGAATGGAAGTCATTCTGCAGGGAGAAAAGAAACAGTTCCCCAAATCACTCCTTTACTGTGGCATCCTTTCTTATTATATTTTCCTTACACCTTTGAGTGAGATAAAGCATAAATAAACAACATTCATAGGTTTTCTAACATCCCTTTTTCTGGCAGTGGTTACAGTGCACTAACAGGTAAAAGTCTTGCAAAAGAGCTCCTGGCAGCTGGGGCATTTGTTTCCTTCTGCTTGCAAAGCCACATTTCCAGGGGTACTATACAACTTCATTGGTAGTTTATGGCTCAGAATAAATAACAGGTTGGTTTGTTTATTTGTTCATTATCCTCAGTTACAAGTTTACTTGTTTTGGGGTTGGTTTTGTGTTGTTAACTTTCATTGATTTCTCTTCCTGTTTTGTTTTTCAGTATCCCAAACCACTCACCCACTACTTACAGATTTTTTATTCCCTTAATTGAAAGGGGAAACCTTCCATCACAAAGGGATCAGCAGAAAAAGCCAGTAGTTTCCAGTAACTGAGTTCTTTTTATTATTTTCTCTACAATTGCAAAATCAGCTTCAAGACAGCTGCTGAGATGGACGTTCTCCCTCAGACTGGAGGACTGGAGTCCCAAAATGGTGGCTAGCCTCAAGCCTGTGGCAAGTCGCTGGACTAGTGTCACACTCCCCTTGCCCGCCACTCAGTCATTTGTGAGGAGTCCATCCGCATACATTAGCAAGGGTCTAGTCAGCATGAACTACATCAGTAGAAACACAATGTATGCTAATACCATGTTACTGGTTTTCCAAATGAAATTACGTATTCCTGGCTATAATCATTCTGTTATTGATGATTTGCCTAGGTGTAGTAGGGACCTGGACAGACACCAGAAAATGTTAACAAGGAAATACATATGTATGTACATATTATACACCTATTTTCCTAAATACATACATATATACACGTACCTAAGCACTTTATTATCTCACAAATCCCATTCAAACCTTTAAATTACTTATGGGGATAAATATTACAAGAGTTCAAGAGTATTGGTCACAGGCACATAGCACTTATTATCATTTTCCTGTTTATAGCAGTTGTCTAGATGCTAGCACAGATCCTGCATTGTAGTGAAACCAACAAAAAGGGGCATTCACAGATATAGCTCATTGCCTTTTGTCAGACAGAGCAAAGCAACAGCATAGGAACTATTTATCATTCTGCTGGGGGAAAAAAAAAAAATCTAAAAATAAATACTGTATTTTGCTACACTGTTAGTCAGCTGTTTTTTAGCAACCTGATCACGTCCAAGAAATTCTAACTCTTGTAGAAAAAATAAGTGATGAAAAAAACAATTAGTTTTACTGTAACATCCAATACAAATGATCTTAAATAATAAGTACCAGAGCTATTATTCAGCATATTCATTTATTTCAAAGTATACTGATTATGAAGGACACTAATTCAGCTACCAGATTTCATGGCACATCGGCTTTTACAAGCCTATATGCTCTGCATGCAATTGGG
>NW_009637596.1:0-10879 GCF_000690535.1 Cariama cristata | reverse complement strand
ATCTGTTAACCTGAAAAAGATACTTACTTTTTTCTATACATTATCAGCTGTGCAGAGGGGATAATTAAGCAGAATCCTGGCCCATTCATGTGTCAGAGCTCCTCTTTCTGGTGACACATGCTCCTAAGGCAGAAACAGGTTCCCATCCTTACCACATGAGAAGCACACACTAAGTTGTGTATTTTAACAGATTATCTGCTCGTTTAAGAAACAGGTACAAGCATGGGACTGCCCGCTGCAGAAGTAACCAACCAAACATCTTTTGAGAACCTTAGTCACTGGTCCTCTTTAGGGAGAGGATCGCTTTATGTCAAACTTCCCTGTCTTGGCAGCTGTCAGAGGTCAATTAAAGGCAGGGTTTCAGGTTTTAGTACAATAAGATATATTTGACTTCACAGTGACTGCTCAACAGGGTACACTCAAGGAGTATGGTCGCCTGCTGCAGCTATCTTCAACACAATCTAGGAGGGAAAGGAATGACTTCACTTACATGGATCGAGGTTGGAAATGTGTAAGTATTGTCATGTGGCCTTTCCTTAGTTAGAAGGAACAGTCAGAAGAATCCCATCCCTGCCCATAAAAATTCCCCGTAATTTGTATGGGCATGTAGACAGCACTGAATTTCTACACCAGCATAGACTGTATGGGATTACCCCATAAGCTAGAGAGATTTCCTCCTGGCTACTTTTACTTATGGCTGCTTATAGCAGCCCAGCTGGTGCCACAGCAGATTAATGCGATATGAAAAAAAACACAACTGGTGTTTCATATGGATTGCAGCTCTATTATTCAGAATGACAGGTATAAAGATATTTATATCTATACCTGGATATAAATATATAGAGAGAGAGATATATTATATAGATATAAATTCCAGAGACTGGAATTCCAGGATCATAAAAGCTTGGTACTAACAAATTCACACTGAACAATATGGAGGGGAAAAAAAGCAAAAACATTAAGACAAAGTTTAAGTAGCACAGGTCTTTTCTCCAAAATTATACTCAGTTACTGTTGGGATCTGTTGCCTAAGAAATCTTAGATATCCAAGATATCCACCTAACTCTAATGGCTGCCCGGCATTTATTTTCCGTCATCCTAGCAAAAGTAAAACATGGGTTTACAATAAACCTATTTTTTCCCAGTGATTACTTATTAGGCTTGCCACTGCTTTCCCACCACCCTCATGGAGTTTATGTCCTCCGTACCACACTGTCTGAATGAGATCCTGTTAGTTTGTCTATGTCAGCATAGACCAATGAGTACTATGAACTAGATCTCCTGTCTTGGCTTCTGTTTTCCCTATCCAAGAGGAAAGAAGGAATGATTTTTTAAGCAATGAGTATTGACTCAGGGTCAAATGCTGTCTGCTGTGTCTGAACTTGACCAGGAGCTGCTACAAACTGCAAAAGTAACAGGGATAGAGGCATCCCACACAAACGCTGCTTTTCACTGGGGCATCTGGCTCTCAAACTTGCTGAGACTCGACCACTTCCCAAATAAAGAAAATAAAGTTGGAAGGAACTTTGAAAGGTTATTCTGTTTTTCTTCCTCCAGGATTTTCTTGGGCACTTCTTCACTGCTTTCTCAACCTACGACTGAAAAACCTTCTTCAAAGTCCCAAAGGAATGAGTACAAGTTCAACAGGAAAAGACTGCATGCAAAAACCTAAATGTCCTGGCTTGTACAATGCACAGCCATTATGTTTTGCTTAGCCTTCACTGTAACAAAATAAGGTGGTTAACAAATTTGGGGAAGTGTTTATCTTCATTGTATTAAACAAAGCAGAGTCATGTTTCATCAGACACACCTTGTTCCTAACCCCACAGGAAAACTCTTATGTTTATGTGCTTTAATAGTTCTAAGTCAACTTAATTTATGTTTTCCTGCTAGATGTTTCTGTACTATTGTATTAGGGTAATAGTCATTAACAAGACACTGTCGCCTTGACACCACACCCAGATGCTAGGGAAAATGATATACTCACACTAGCAGATTTTGTAAATCTGACTGCCTCTGAGCCAGGTATTAGCAATAGGAAAAACAAACAGTAAACACAGTTAAGCAACTGTGAATGTTATGTGCTTTTGCACTTCAGGAGCGAATGCACAGCAAACAAGTTTTTTCACATCCAAGTGAAGATCCATTACTGAATTTACTAAATCACCTCCAGGTTTGTTTTTGTTTGGTTGAACCGCAACAGCAGTTTTTCTTCTGACCAGGTAATTTGTTTTATTTTTGCGTATCATGCACTGGTACGACCATGTTTTTACAGATAATAGTAACAACTAATTAGCCGGTGCAGAATGACACAGACTTTTTTCTATTTATGACTCTAACGTAAGGATGCAGTGTACAGAAATACAGGCCTGGTATAACTGGAAGAAGTGGAGACACAAGGTTGGATGGTAACATAGCGTACAGGCATGGTCTAGCAAAAGATGGTGCACAGGCTTAGCGCTGGCGACCTCATGACTACAAACAGCTCGCAATGGACAGTTAAGAAATACAGTGCTGGAGCTGCAAAATGCTGGTTTTCAAGGCTAACAAAAGAGGACAAAGAGCAAGTACTTAACATAAGTAAAACACACCATATATAGTAAGTTTGGATATCATTTGAAGTTGTAGGCCAATGAAAAGCAAGGTATAAAAGTATGTTAGCTAACATATAAAGAGATCCCAAAGTGGATCCTAGAGTGAGGAAGAAAAAATCATCAGTATTCCTCCTGGCAAGGGACTCCAAATGCTGGTAACTCACAGTAACACACACACCCTCTCCTACCCCCCAGCACCAGACTGAAGTAACCAACCTTAGGACCTGGAGCCGTGACAGAAGGATGGAAGTATGAACCTTCCATCACTGCTCCACACCTTAAGGTTGGTGGCTTCAGATTGGTGCTGAGGGCGTAGTGTTACTGTGAGTAACACATGGAAGGATGAACCTTCCATCACTAGGAGAAAGGGAAAGGGGACAGAAACCGAGCAGCATTAATGTAACAATCTTAACTCTATTTAACTGTAACTATTATTGAGACTTTTTTCTGTATAGAAGTACTCCCTTTTCTGTAACAACTAGATTTGAACTAATAAAGATCATTGTATTAGACTGTTAAGAGTTTAATTATTCTAACAATAGAATTCCTGGCTTTATATACATGGTGTGTTTCCTCTTTGCCCACAAACAAGACCTTCAGCTTAGCACAGATGCCAAATTCTCTTATTACAGGCCAATTGTAGTATAAGACACCAAACTTTTCTTGATTTCTTGTCCGTTCCCTCACCTCTAACGAGCCAAATAATTATGAGAACTGTCTCAGCTTCACTGCTGTACATTCTGAGAAACTCTGACAAATTTGCTACAGAGTTGAGATGACACTCTAGCCCAGGAATTTTAAGTATGAAAATAGTTACGTTGATACTGTATTTTATTATTTCAGTGACAGATCATGAAAAACAATATGTCAAAGAGAAGCTACACAGGAAAACCAAACAGCATTATAAATGCACCTACTGCTTCGGAAGGGCAACTTAAGAATTTCTCCTAAATGCCAAAGGTCTGCAGATGTTGGTAAAAAAAACTTGGTTTTAATCTGTACTGATGCTGAGAAGAAATAACTCCATGTTTCTGTAAATACCTATCTCATTCCCAAGTATTGAATATAATTTTCCAAACCTATGAGAAGTTCTAGATGGTAGACAGCAGGCAACAGTCCAACCGTAGCAAGGGACCTGAGCAAGTCCTGGAACATGCGTCAAAGCCCTAGCTTCCAAGGAAGTTCTGAAATTTACTACTAGGACCACAGATATATTTTGTGGCATAATGACTACATTCAGCACGCAAAAACATTTAGGCCCTTATTTCTTTCATCTCTTGTAATACTGTTCTTAAAGCAGGAAGATAGCCTAATGATACAGGTATTTAAAAAAGCAAAGAACAAAAAAGAAACCCAAAACACAGCAACCTAAGCAACTCTCTGAAGCCTAAGACTTGTTCTTTTTCCATCAAAGGCTAGGAGCACAGCTGAGCTATGGCTCGGGGAGATGGCAGTGGGAAAGGATTCGCAAATACTTGCTACACAAAACCTTGAGTGTTTTGGGACTGAATTCAGCAAGCTATCTTGAGTAAAAAAGGAAGAAACAATTAAAAAGCTGGAACTTGTTTTCATTTGTCAGGACTGCCCACTGAAACACAAACGTTATCGGTTATTTATGCAGCTGTAGCCAGACAAGTTCAAGGTACCGCCTATTCGTCTGCTTCCTGATTGAACAAGGCTCCTCTCTTGCCTTTGAGATTTCCACTAGGCTTCTAAAAATATGTAAACAGGTATATTACATGTATGTGCATGAGAGAAAAATAGGCAGGGCTAGATTTCATTTTGTTTTTCTTCTACATTTAAGACTGTACTTGATTTTGAAAGTGAGAGAAGCTTTGAAAGAGGTGGAACACCTGAGGACATTTAACTGCCAGCACACCAGAGCATAAACACGTCAAACAGGTATGAGAAAAGCACCAAGTCTCACTTTCACACCACCATTACTGTCTCTTCATTCGATATAAAGAGGTTTCTTTAATTTCTATTTATCAAGTTGAGTTGTAAAAACAACTGGTTTGTGGCAAATGCACAAAACGCTGACTAATCCAAAAAGGATCAGCTTTTAGTGCTTGACAGTCATATTGAGAAGACAAAAGGATGTGGAGACAGACTACAGACTGTCAAGGAACAGCAAGAGCAGGAGTGCTGCCTAAGGTAAGGCAAGTCTGCACCCCAGGATGCCCAAAACACAGGCTGTGCAATGACCTCACACCTACAGCACCAGAGGCAGGCACGCAAAGCAGTGACAGCGACAGGTCCTGCTGACAGTTCAGTGATCATCAGGCAAGACAGGGCAACAGGCCAGGGTCTACCCAGGGAGTCCAGAGAGGACTTCAGGAACAGGGCTAGGGACAGACACTCCTAGGACACAGCTCAGGCAGGAACCAAAGGCACCAGCCAGAGTTTAATTGGAACCCTTCGTCAGAGGACATCCGTGGAAGCTCCAAGTGAGACTGGTCAAGGCAACGACGACCTATTCACGCTCTCAGCTCCCTGATGCAGAGAAATATCAATCGATTCCTCAACAGAAGGATTCACTAACTGACAAAACTAACAAGTTATGCTAAGTGTACTAATTCTAACTCTGCAACAGTTATGCTTCCTGTCTCTATGCAACGTCTCCTTTTTCAGAGCACATAACCCAGGGGAATAAGAACACCAAAGGCTTTAAAACTTCCATACATGTACGTAAAGCCTTGTTTTGATAACACAGGGAGTTCCACTAAAAACACTAGGTTTGAGCTTTATCTCCTCCTGCATGACCACTCCATTACACATCCATACTCGGAGTTTGTATCATGTAGAAACCGCTCCAATCCATCTGACAGAGGACCGTGCAAAGGTTAGAGTTTCATGACATCATTGTTAAATTGTATGGTAGCAGAGAGAATTTCCCCTCAACTACATATTAATATCCTGCTTGTTAAAAGACATAACAAAGTTTATTTAGTCATAAAGAAGCCCAGCTTATTAAACTATTTCTTTCTGGGTAATGTTCAGTGACAGTCATACCACTCAGCAACAAATAATCAGCTGAAGAGCGCATAACTATGCATAACAGTTAAGTTAATCTCCTTACTCAATGATGTTCTGATTGCATCATCCTTGTGCATGGCTGAGCAACGCCTTACTCCCAAGAAGGGCTCAGCTTAAGTCAGTAAGCTGAAAGAAGTACAATACTCAAGTTCTAAAGGATGATAAATCACAGCCTGGATGCTTTCACATACTCTAGAATCTTAATGGGACTGGAAACTGTAGTAACTAATTTGGCTCAAGAAATACAAGTACTAGACCACTAGATGAGCAATTTGCATTGACTAAATCCTCCTGGTTTTAATGCCTGTTCACTTACTGACCTAACCGTTTCCGGTATGCAGTTTTTCATATTTTAAGAAGACACATCAAATTCGACTCAGGTACTTACTTTATTAAAGTAAGCACTTACTGTTGTACCAAAGGAGATGTTTGTAAATCTAAGTGAGCTATTGTTTGCATCTCGTCAATAATCTGTTGAAGATCTCTTGCAAAAACTTAGAATACGTCTAGCTTTATAAATCCAAGCCATCCTGTAAAAGTCTCCATGACAATCTAAACAAGGAAAAGATGTTTAAACTGTTTCTGAGATCAGCACAATGTAGGAATCCCATGAAGTTATCACTATCACCGAAGTAACAAAGTACAGACGCTCCTGAAATACCACAACTGCACAAAAAACTAAGAACGTCCAGTTATCTTTGTAATCAAGGCTTTACCGTAATACACAATAAACCACACTGCTGTTCAGAAAATCTCTATTCTATTGGGTAAATATTCTACTTTTTTTTTTTTAATACCCATTATAGAGATAGTCACCATAGTCCAATAAAAATAGCATATGTCTTTAACACTGTCTAGATACATATTTATATCATATCCTATTGCAGTCAATAATGAGCATTTAAAGTCTTCAAAGTACAGATTATGAAAATGTGTATTTAAACAGTCCTGAAATCCGTATTTATGTAATTGACTCTAATTTATCTAGAAAGCTCTTGCAAACCTTTGTGTTCACTCTCATACAGTTCTATAGGGATCTTTATTTTTTCCTCTAATATTGGAATTGAATACGCACAAGAAAAAGTTAGGATTATCAGTCCTGTGCTTCCTAAAGTTTTGGGGCACAACTTTCTATTGAATTCTTTAGAGATAAACTTGAGTTAAAAATCTTGTAATGAGAAAAAGGTAAAATGAAATTTGTAGTGCATTTTTAATTCCTTCTTGATACCATACTGATTGCTCAGTGAACTACAATATATACTTTATGTCTTATCTATTCCAAGAAAAAAAAATCACTGTAAGAACATTTAACATCATCATGAACTTCCTGACTACAAGTAATAAATATGTCACACAGCTCAGAGTATGCAGACACATCTCCACATTAGGCACCTGATTTAGAGCCCAATTTTGCTCTGGGAAGAAATGTTCCTCATACTTTGAGATATTAGAAAGCTAGCTCACATACACAAAGTGTGATGGTCTTGCATGTGTCCCCTACTGCATCCATTTTATGGTTTTGAAAACAAGAGAGAAACAGTAGCCACGTAAATGGCCTAAAATTTGTCACTTTTGCCTCAACCGAAGTACATACTGCAGTATCTTCATTTTTTGCAACAAGTCACCCTTTTGCAAGTATTGTAAGTATTGTGTTTAAACCTACTTTTCAATAAATCTACAAAGTGATTGCATAAACCTTCTGTGTGTATTTTGTTTACACTTTCCAATAACTTATGATTCCATCATCAACTTCCATTAAATCTGCTAGAAGAGCAGATATGTGTTAAGTTAATTTTACATTTTGTGAAGATCAGTCAGAGGCAGAGAAAGACTACCCTGTACATGCCTTGAGGCAGGAAAGGTAAGGAAACACGATAATAGACTGCAGAGAAATAAAGACGGGGGAGGTGAAGTTACTGTTTAAATGTCCCCAAAAACTTGATTGACTTTGACAACAAAGTCAATCAGCCACAAGAATAGGAAACTTGGCTTCCTGAGTTCTGGTAGTCATGGAACTTACTTTTTTAATGGAAAAACTTGGAATAGATAATCAAATTCAATTTAATTACCTACTGTTCAGAATTTCATCACAATTTAAAGTCAACACACCACCTTCTCCTTCATGTAATTACTACCCAGGCAAATAAGAGGGACGGTATAAGAATTTTAGTCATCTAAACAACTTAGGACAATAGGTGCTTGCTACAAACACAAAAGCAGTATACACATCATAGAATGCTTTGGGTTGGAAGGGGTCTTTGAAGATCATCTAGTCCAGCCTCCCCTTCCACAGGCAGGGACATCTTTCACTAGATCAGGCTGCTCTAAGCCACATCCAACCTGACCTTAAATACTTCCAATGATGGGGCATCCACAACCTCTCTGGGAAACCTGTTCCAGCATCTCATCACCCTCATCGTAAAAAATTTCTTCCTTATGTTCAACTTAAATCTACCCTCTTTTGGTTTAAAACCATTGCCCCTTGTCCTGTCAATACAGGCCTTGGTACAAAAAGTCTTTCTCCAGCTTTCTTATAAACCCCCTTTATATGTTGAAAGGCTGCAATAAGGTCTCCCCGGAGCCTTCTCTTCTCCAGGCTGAACAACCCCAACTCTCCCAGACTGTCCTCACAGCAGAGGTGCTCCAGCTCTCGGATCATCTTTGTGGCCTCCTCTGGACTCGCTCCAACAGGTCGATGTCCCTCATGTGCTGAGGACCCCAGAGCTGAAGGCAGTGCTCCAGGGGGGGTCTCACCAGAGCGGAGTAGAGGGGCAGAATCCCCTCCCTCGACCTGCTGGCCACACTGCTTGGGATGCAGCCCAGGACACGGTTGGATTTCTGGGCTGCTGGCGCACATGGCCTCCTTAGCTTCAGTGGCAACCTTCCTGTTAGGAAAGAACTTTGTTTTTTCTCATCTGGAAGTCTCTTGCTAGAGAGAGGGGCCTTGATAAAGTCAACATCATTGCTCTTGACAAAACGTTTGTATTTAACACATTTTAAGGAAAAACTTGACACGATTCCTGGAGCCAGCTTACAGCTATCCCAATGAAGACTAAGTGTAAGGAACCACTAAGAAGCTTGTTTTCGAAGATGCATTTACGACCCTTCTCACACATGCATGCAGAGAATGCAGCTAAAAGTGAGAGAGCTTACAAGGAACAGGCCTCAAAACGCCTATGGGCTTATGAAAACCTTTTACGGAGCCACATTCACTCTAGCAGTCAACCACGCTGTCCAGTACCTTGGGCTTCCAGCAGTCAGTCCAACTCATAACAACCAGTCATCGGACACGATACTTGTTACCTCAAAGAGAAATCTGAGGTAGTTACAAAACCAGTCATGGAGCCTAACGTCAGCTGTCAACCATGGGCTTGATCTATCTCTTCTAAAGAATCAGACTGATGCCACAAGTTAAAAGACCAAAACTTTTGACAAGGATTTGCCTTTGTCACTTATAAATGCTGGAACTCTGAGGAATCCTTGAGATTCCATGGAGAGAAGTTTAGGACACCTATATCTCTGAAAAATACACCTGTGGGCTAATAAATACCCAGTTTCTGACAGAAACAACAAAGTCAAGAGAATAACTATTACAGTAACCTAATTTAAAAGGAAAATCATATTGTATATGCTGAATTTGGAAATGCTGCACTGTCCTTTTGTAAGTCTTTAACATCATGTGATCTAACAGGGAAAACAAATCTTGAATTCAAACATTGCTTCCCAACACAAGACCAGAGCAATTACTCAAGATTCCTGCAAATGTGGTAATGCAGTACACACTACCACTAAAAAAACCCACACATGGAAATGAGATAAAAGGAAGTAAATGCACTGATGACATGAAACAGCTAAAACAGCAAAAATTCTAGTTAGAGTAATTCTTCAGAAGTACAAGATGATTACAGATACATTGCTCTCCTCCCTCATGTTGAATAACTAGAGGATCACCCTTTCTTACCTGAGTAACATGCTTTGAAAACTGAAGTCAAAAAATGATTGTATTATGACAATACAACACTTGGTACTTCCTGTCATGACTTTCTTACCAGAGCATTCTTGCTTACAAACGGCAAGTCAGGAAGCATACATAGCACTTCTTGAACTCTATTCAAAAGGTATTTTCCCTTCTGGAACACTGTATTCCTGCTCTTCTTTCAGAAAAATATTTCCATGCCTATCTTTCTACCATTAGTGCTGAATATATATGGCCCTCTGCCTACTCCCTCTGCAGTAACCTGCAAAACCATTTGAATTCCATAGGAGTAGGAACAGGTTCTCTCAGAAGTTAAACAACTACAGACTCACATATTTAGATTTCACCTTTGAAACACTCTAATTTCTCTCTAGCTTGTCTTCCCTCCCTGAAGGCTTTTTTCCCTTTTCCTTTTCGGGAGGAAGCCAAGCTGTGAATTTTCCTTTATCATAGGACCACAGAACGGTTTGGTTGGAAGGGACCTTAAAGCTCATCCAGTTCCAACCCCCTGCCATGGCAGGGACACCTCCCACCAGACCAGGTTGCTCACAGCCCCATCCAGCCTGGCCTTGAACACTCCCAGGGATGGGGCAGCCACAGCTTCTCTGGGCAACCTCTGCCACTGCCTCACCACCCTCACACTGAAGAATTTCTTCCTCCTATCTCATCTAAATCCCCCCTCTTCCAGTTTAAAGCCATTGCCCCTTGTCCTGTCACTACATGCCCTTTAGATAGATTAAGGTTCAGACCACAGAAGTGAATTACAAAATAGAGTCTTCCAAGTTGTAAACACGTCACACAGCATGCCTGTGATATCAAGGCAAAGGCTGCTTGACCAGGCCATTTTTGCCCATTTCTGTAACTCAGCCAATTACCGGCAGCCTTTGGGACTCCGAGAAAAGCAGCCTTGTTTCTAAGGGGTTTGCTCATCCTGCAGATTTGTTTTGCCGTGGAAATCTCGCGGACATTAGAAGAGGAAATCAGTTTTGTAGCGACACCTTCAAACAGGCTAAGCAGCTTTGCAAACCCCGTGTCCTCTGTCGCAAATACATTAGCTTCCAAGGAGGCGTTAAAGGGGAGCTCGAGCACCGAGGTGAAGTTCTGCCCCCGGTGACCTTCCCCGACGTGCCGGCCGGCAGGGTCCGGTCAGGGAGCAGAGCTCGCTCAGTCCGGGTACCCCGGCTACGCCTCCGGAGCTCCCAGCCCCTGCGCCAAAACACCAGCACCCCGCAAGTACCACCAGCACAGCGGCCTCCCGCCTCCCGGGCCCGGT
>NW_009637595.1:77519-89689 GCF_000690535.1 Cariama cristata | reverse complement strand
AGCAGTGTGCCCAGGTGGCCAAGAAGGCCAACAGCATCCTGGCCTGTATCAGAAACAGTGTGGCCAGCAGGATCAGGGAAGTGATCATCCCTCTGTGCTCTGCGCTGGTGAGACTGCACCTTGAATACTGTGTTCAGTTTTGGGCCCCTCACTATAAGAAGGACATTGAGCAGCTGGAGTGGGTTTAGAGAAGGGCAACAAAGCCGGTGAAGGACCTGGAGAAAAAGCCTTATGAGGAGCGGCTGAGGGAGCTGGGGTTGTTTAGTCTGGAGAAGAGGAGGCTGAGGGGAGACCTGATCGCCCTCTACAACTACCTGAAAGGAGGTTGTAGTGAGGTGGGGATTGGTCTCTTCTCCCCGGTAATTAGCGATAGGATGAGAGGAAATGGTCTCAAGTTGTGCCAGGGGAGGTTCAGGCTTGACATTAGAAAGAACTTCTTCACTGTTAGAGTTGTTAGGCATTGGAACAGGCTCCCCAGGGAGGTGGTGGAGTCATCGTCCCTGGAGATGTTCAAAAAACGTTTAGATGTGGCACTTCAAGACATGGTTTAGTGGACAGGGTGGCATCAGGTATACGGTTGGACTTGATGATCTTTGAGGTCTCTTCCAACCATAATGATTCTATGATTCTATGATTCTATGATTCTATATGCATTGACATACCTTCCAGGAGAATCTGTTCCATGATCTTACTGGGCATAGAGGCAAGGCTGCTTGGCCAGTGTTTCCAGCATTCTCCTTTTCACCTTTTCTAAAAATGGGTGTGATGTTTTCCTTTTTCCAGTCACTGGGGACTCCACCTGACTGCCATGACAGTAACGATGCTTTTGTCCATATCATATTCAAGAATTTTGAGTAACACAATTCAGAATAACTGATCACTGATATTGCTTGGAGAACTGAGGGCAAGAAGATAATCAGCAAGGATTGACCTGCCTTTAAAAAGCATGGTAGTCAAAATCTAAACAAAACACTAATAAAGAAATAATAATTATTTTCCAATCAGACTTGTGAATGTGTACTGCCTCATGGAAAGCAGAAGAAATATTTTTGTCAGTCCAATCAGTGAAACAACAAAAATATGTATACACGCATTTTATACACACACGTAGACACACAGATGCATACATACACACAGAGACACAGTAACACACAGATACTCACATGGAGACACTTATACAGAGATATTCATAGACATATTTATTTATTTATATACTTAAGTATATGTCTGAATATACACACATGGTTACCTATGATAAACTCACAGTTGGAAAATCTGTAAAAATCCAAGGATATAAATAACAAATAATTATAGGATGCATTATTTTATTCTTTATTTATCTCAGTTCTGTGAATGTCCCCTCTATATTGCCACCACAAAAGTCATCTTACATTTTCACTATCCTACTACTTCCATTCACTCTTTGTCCAGTTCAATCTGTCTCTCTCCTCTTATTACCAGTGATGATGTGTCTTGCTCACTCGAAGCATTTTTACCCTTCCCCATAGATTAAAACAGGGCTGGTACCAAGGTGTCAGATTTTTCTGCCCATATGGGGCAAATTTTAGAAAGGCAGTATAAGTCCAAGTGGTAGAAAGCTGCACTTCACATTTCTCCTTTGGCACACTACTGACTGGGTTGGTGCTGGGAGCAAAGCCCTCATCTCCTTTCAACAGTTGTTAGACACCTGGCAAAGAGGAAAGAAACCAGTCAGCAGCAGTCTTGGCTTTAGGATCTGCTGTGCTCTCGTTTGCTCCCTGCTCAGTCTAGATCAACCTGAAATAACATCTCCTCTATACTCATAACAAGATATACATCCAATTGCATCAAAGTAGCTTTGGCTCGCTACACGTTATAGCACACCTTGTACATGGAGGTTTGTAAATAGAGGTGGAAGTGATGAGAACCATACACAGTTTCAGTCTGCGTGCGTTTACATGTCTTTGCAGATGCAGACTGTCCAGGATAGTCTCTGTGCTGGCTGTAAGAAACAGCTCACTCCTAGTTGCACTCATGCTTTACTAAGCTGTATAAGGTATTTTCATTTCTTTGCAACTTCAAGCTGGGGCCTTCAGTTTTTAAGGATGTATTTTGTGTGGTTTACTGGCAACGCTCATTTCACAAACTGCTCCATTTTCGGACTTAGAAATGCAAGAGTATGAAAAGCTGGCAGACTCAGCTGACAATGAGGTGGATTTTCTACATGCTGTCCCTTAAGCTAAAACACCCATATACGCACCAGCAGGGAGTCAGGGACTTAAAATCATCTTTCTTAGGGACAGCACATTTCAAAGACAGTTAAAGGACAAATGCAAGATTTAGAATTAGCAGCAATGTATTAAAACAAGTGTGGCACTCTGCCCAGATTTCTGCCATAAAGTTAATTGATCTTGGTAGATGTGATAACGCTTTATAACAATAGTAATTCCACTGCAATTTTAAGTGGAATATGAAAGTACACACACAGAGAAAGATGATTAAAGAAGATAACTGGTGGAGACACATACACATATATACCTCTCTGTGTGTTTGTATGTGTGTATACATATGTGTGCATGGAGAGACACATGGTGATACAAATATAAAGACATTCCTAAAATTTCATTGATGGAGTTGAAGTAATCCATGTTAGATGTAAAGTAAACATCCAAAATATACTGAGATTTTACACTCCATTCCCAACCAGCAGCATTTGCTGTCCTTTGCTACCCCAACTCAGCCTTGAATTACATACTACCAAATGCGTGTAAGTTTTGTAAACAGGCAATTAAAGAAGGCAGGTCCTCTGTTGTCTCCTCCAAGTCATTTAAAACAGGTTTGTGAATATTGAGAATAATAATGCAAACAACAAAATGACAAAGCAAAAGCTTAAAATTAATGTAATGACAGTGGTATTTGTCATTCTGATGTTTGCATACTGTGTTCTAACATAACAAACCACAGAAATCAGGGAAACAATGGTTAAATACTTGTTTTTAAATTGCATATACCATTTATTATATTTGATCAACTAACCACACGGAGAACAAGTTGATAAAAGGTGGAAAATGAGTATAGAACAGTAGAAGAGAGGTATAAAGGCTAATACACATGTGTCTCAGTTATATGAATTCAATATTTGGCTCGATTATATTCTTTGTTTTGTTGTTGAATTTTCTAATGTCAGCACAGTTGACTCTTCAGGAAGTAGAAAGTTCTGGATGAGACAATTAAAGAAAAATAATATAGCACATGTATACACGTATTAAATATATTTACTTCCCTCACCAAATCATAGAGATTTTCCCTGTAGGTATTTGGTTCCTATCTGTTTAAAAGAAAAAGAAAGTCCTGTGGTTTTTTTTTATTGTACAGGTGTTGTTTTGAATCATATACAAAACTGCCCAAAATGCTGAATGAGAAAACTGGTATTATAAGTCAAGGTTTTATGTTTAAAAATCCGATAAATCCCATCCTCAAGTAAAAACTGTCATAGTTGAAGATGATAATTCAATCTCTTACAGACAATGGATCAATAATGGCAGAGAGACAGTGGCTGTGAATTTATCATTATGAACATCCCCACAGTGAAAGGACAGATGTATGATATACAGCAGTCAGTATTTCTGCTCTGTAGGATTTTTCTAAAAAATCTTTTTTTCCAGTTCAGTTAAAAAGTTGAACATCTGAAAGTTCTGAGTGACCAAAACTGTAAACAAAGTACTTCAATTTTTAAAGATCTTAACTTTTTGTATAAATAGTAATTATTTTCAGCTTTCTTTGAATCTAATTAATATATATTTCTAAAATGAGAAACCATTTTTAACAGAACCCAAATCTTTTATGAGAAAATGAAACTCAAGTTTTAAAGATTTTAAAATTTTAAAGATTTTTCAACACCTTAGTAAAATATTTTAAAGTATTTTTTTCAATGAAGAACTTGCAAATGATCTTCATTAACAAAAAGGTTTTATTAATAAGAAATCCTTGTGAGCTAAAGTATATATAGTGAATTGCATGCATATTGCACTGACTGTTTTCCATCAAGTTTCTTCTTGCAGAAGGTATTCTTCTCTTTAAGATTTTATCCTAAATATTATTTTTTCTCCTTTTCAATCACTTTTAAAACAATATTAATAATTTAGTAATTTCTGGAGAAGAAAAAACTGTAAAATAAAGATATTATTGTCAGTATCTAGTTTTTCTCTAGATCTTCAAAGCTGGATATCAGAGTAGAAAAAATAATTCAAGAATGGGAAGAATCAAAGAATAATTGAAGCTTTGAAGAGGTTAATTTGCAGGAAAGGGAGATTTTGATTCATACTTGTCTTTGATGTTTTTTCTAAGCAACGTATCCATTCCTGATTTTGCAAAACATACTCATATGTCAAAGCGTATTCTTTAATCTGCATTTATATGTAATGATCTTGTTGTTTAATTATACAGAGCAGTAGCTGCATATTCCTATATGGAATATGTCGTTAGAATAGTTTCTGTTCTCATGAGTTTTTTTTTAACAGTATCTAGTTACTTAAATGTAAGAACTGAGAGTATGAGTGTAAGACATCCCTTTGTCTACCTTATCATGCTGCCTGCAAAATAAATATAAGGAACTAATTTACACAGACAGTTATCTATAAGAAGCATATAGACAGTGCAGTTACTGATACTTAGTTGACAAATAGAGACACCAAGAATTCTTTTATTCAAGCCAAAGAAAAGAACCAAGGAAACTGACACACCTGCCAGGAAAGAAATCAATCAACCAACACATAGAAAAGAGGGGCACCAAAGAAAAAACCACCACCACCACCACCACCAAAAAAAACAAATAAAAAAATTGGAGCCTGCAAAATCTCTCTGGTAAAGGATCAGGGTGGGAATGCAGAAGAAGCAATGCACAGAAGAAATCAGCGTCTTGTGAAACACGTTAAGAGAAAGGTGAGTGTAGCAAAGCCAAGAGATGAAAGGTTCTCATGAAAATAATTTCTTTGTATTAAGGTATTTCTTGTTTTTCTAGATAATGCATTGCTTGCTCTTTGTAAATAACGTATGTTAGCTCAGTAGACATACAAAGAGATGAAGCTTAGCTGGAGCAATATTTACATAAATTTGTCAGATTAGTGGTGCAGGTAAAGACAGATACCTTTTACTGAGATTAAAAACTAACATGGCAAGAATAGTCTTTAAGAACAGCAGGAAGCTTTGGCTAAGTTCCACCTGCAGAATCTCTGTCTCTAGAGCTTTCAGACATGAATGATCCACTCCTCATCTAATTCCTGGCACCTGGTTTTCTTAGTGCCTTTGACTGTCACAGTCGAGCAGGAGGAACAAAAGTAGATTCAAATTTAAAACACCAGCATGAGTAGTGGCCTTCAATTTGGAAAACGAATCTTGGCAAACTGAGGAGACATTACATAAATCCTCAGTACACCAGCCTCTTGAACTTGGAAAACTAGAACCACATGAACTTCTTTTTCACATGTCCAGTAAGGCAGCATGCTACTGGAGGGAAAAATATGGTCCGGTATCAGTCTTACACGCCTTTAGCTTCAGGTATTTAGACATCTTAAACTAAGCTGTCCTGCAGAAGTTAAATGAAAAGACAAATGTGGATAGGGTGTTCAGCACTACAGGTGAAAGGCTACACTTTAATTTGGCAAAGTATGTTTAAATTAGGCCTTATAATAGGTTGGTTCCCCATTATTTTGTGCCATTAACTTGGTTTTAGAGAATACTTTAAAACACCTTCACTTGTTAAATCTTTCACAGCCAGCTGATTGTCTCCCTAACAGAAAACGAGAGGCAAAATGTCAAGAAGAGCAAGGATTATCTTAACCTTGTACTGCACTGATCAGAACTTGTCTCGAAGTCAATGATTGCAAAACTTGTTCAGAATAACCTGATGACTCAGTCTCCCAGAATGCTAATCTTCAAAATCAGTGCAGCAAGAGACAAGAGGATTAAAGCCACATTCAGTTGTAATGAGATCCATCATTAAAGGTAGAACACAGACCATTGACATGAGATGTCTAGCATGTGTAATTGCTTTTACTTTAAAATTTTCATTAGCACAAGAATTTAGAATCTTTGTTCTGTCATTACGTTTTGCCTATTATTTTCATTTTATTCTTATAACTTAACTAAGTTGTTAATAAAGCTCTCAGTTTTCTGCAGATACTTGCATTATACCTTCAATTTATACAGACACCAGGGTTTTTTTAATGAGAAGTGGAACCTGGATGCATAGTCTCTTCATATTATTCACCAGATTTTTTTCTTTTTAATGTTCAAAAAGGTTGTCTCATTCTGAAACTTGCTTTTTCCTGCTTTATTTAAGCAGAGCTCCTTATTTCCCTTGGAATTATTCTCTACCTCTGGCCAATATATGTGTGAACTGAATTAAGCATATACAGTCTGCCACTGGATCATGATCCCACCTCAAAGACCAGGTAGTTAAGAGAAATGTGCAGCATTGGTCCATTGAATTTTTTTTTTTTTTTTTGAGTAATGGAGAATTAAGCAGGTCTTCAAATGGTATTTTTTCTGTTTTGCTTTGCTTTGTACTTTCAGTTCACTCGGAGAAAATCACCACATTTTTTCTGAAGCAAAACAACTTGTTAATTTCTTTGGGGTGGGGAATAGCAAAAGATGCTCTACATCATTAATTAACCTAGAATATGTGCTAAAAGCAAATAAGTAAAGAAATGACAGTGCCAAATTATGCATGATTCACATTCAGTTTGTATAAGCAGCGAAATACAGTTTAGAAATGCACAGCTTTCCACCAAGTCCTTCTTTATACACAAGGGACTAATTCTTATTTAAGCCACATAACATTTTATTTTTATCAGTGAAACTGGGAAACAAGCTGGCAAACGTTTATCAATCTTAATTAACCATTTAAAACCATTCTATAACATATTAACTTTCCATTTTCTTGTTACACTCTCCCTCCTTGTCTCTTGCTTACAGATACCACTGTAACTATGAACATTTTTTTTGCATTTATGGATATATTTCCTTAAAAATACATTATGTTTTAAAGAGTGTTAAAAGGATGACACAGGCAGGATTCTAAAAAATTCAATGTAAATTATATGATCCTCAGAGGAGTTAAAGTAATCAAGACAGGATTCCAGACTTGGAATAAAATAATATTGTAATGTTTTTCCCTCCTCACCTCTGAAATTTGCTGTTTCCATGTATGCAAGTTGATGCACTAACAAAGCACAGCTATTAATTCCAGCGTACTTTAAGACTTAGCTCTATTCTGGAGCGTTACATTGCAGTTCTAGATTTATTAGTACTACATAATAATACAAAATGACTGTAATTACAATTACCTTTGCTTTCAGTTTCTCCCTCTCTCACACAGCCTCCCTGGGAGGCTTTGAAGAAGATAGCTAATAAAATAGATGACTGAATGCTGTAACATAGATGTCATATGACAGGTCTGAAAGCATCAGCAGCAAATTGACTACTGAAGTACATGGCTCTTCTGATGTTCAATGAATGAGACGACTTCTCCTGACTTACCCTTGAAAGAATCTAAGGCATGAAAATATAAACAAATTATACAAATTCAGAAATTATAATTTTTAGCAGTGAGAAGGGATTAATGGAAGGGATTTTTAGTCACATACTGTCTGTTTTTTCCTGGCTGAATTATAGACTCATTGCTTTATATTGCTTTCTTAGATGGTGTTTCATGAATTTTGTTTCTATCTCAGCTAAGCATGACTGAGGCAAGGAGGGGAAGATAGAAGAGGAAGGCGGGGGAGGAAAGAGAGCAGGAGAAGTAACCGCTTCTAAGGAGTGGTTACTAAGCTAAGTGCCAAATATTCTTAACACAAAACATAGACTGTTACATTAATGTCATAATTAGCAGCTGGAAACTTACCATACAGCATGTAAAAATAGCCATGTGCCATCTGGTAACAATTTTTTCCCAGGCAAAATAGAAAGGGCTAGAGCAAAACTAATTCCTTAGCCTGGGAGAGTGATAGAACAAGCATATACCACTTGTTGATCTGTTTCCTAGGCATGTACCTTGATACTAACGTAATAAAGCAAATAAAAAATTCTTCTGTTCTAGAATATGTCTCACTTAGGGATCTAAGACAGTTCATAAAAGAACAGAACATCCTTAATAACACTCACTAACTAAATTTCTTCGAATTCCAACTTTCAGTCTCCATTCCTGTTTTGGAGCTACTGTTGCAAATGACATTTTCAGTGCAGAACTGAAATTTTAGTTCTGCCAGCTCTTAATATGAAAATCACAACTTTCAAAATTGAGTTCAATTTACTTTTATACATGCTAATTTGCAGATGGTAATGTATGCAAATTTCCTTGTATATTTCACATTTACAACAGTATTTAATGTTATCTATTGCATCTAAACAGTAATATATATCTTCATTTTGATATAGTACATAGCCTCTCCAAGTACCTTCATTTTGTTTATATTGACACATTTTTCTAAGCATGATAATATTTATATTTTAACTGATTTATATATTATTTTTTCATTTGCATTCAGGTGAAAACAACATGAGGACAGACATGAATAATAACAAATGGTGATGCAATCTTTCAATTACTAGCAATATATCTTTCTCATTAGCCAGAAATTATTTGCACGATGTACCTGAAGAATTTAATATAGTTGTACTGCCCCAGATTTTCATCTAATGTGTGTTTTCAGGAGATAAAACATTTCAGAATTTACTCACACCAAATTTGCTGTGATTAACTGCTCTAACTGCATATGTGACTAAATACTTGCATCACAAATGCATTGGCTTCTTGATAACTTAATTCTACAAGTGTTTGCGTCACTTCATTCCTAAGCAGTCATCCACTATTGCTGTCCTGCTGATTGACATGTACTGAAACTGGTCCATTAGTTTTCCTTTGCTGTATGGTATTTACTATTTGTATGCAAGTTCCTATTGTCATTAGCACAGAGGGAAGTGACTGATAATGCATTTTTGCTTGATGAAGGTTTCCAAGCGTGACTTTGGAGAAGGTATTCTGCCTTGACCAGTGATATTTTGCCTGTCTCTTGCTGCTGCTGCCAGACTGAATTTAACCAGTCTTGGCTGATAGCTGAAGCCAATTAAAGCTCTTTCTCCTTCAGTTCAGGTTGAAAGAAGTGTTATGGACCCGTTTACTACCTTTGACATAGTCCATAGTATATCACAGACTATTATTAGTTAGTGTAATCCCCAAATGCATGGGTTCAAATGCATGCAGCACCTTTGCTGATATTTATTACAGATCCCTGAGGGACTTGTTACTAACATGTATTTTACAGAGCAGTTTGTATGTCTACACTGGAGTATTTAATGCAAATGAAATATCCCAGCATGTCTAATACCAAAAGTTTTTCAGAAGAAGCAGGCAGTCTTTAAGTTCACTGTGAAAACAAGGGGGACTTACAGTACTGTTGCTCACTGTTTCTTTATTCTTGCCCTGCAGCTGTGCCCTTCAATCTTGTTTAAATCAATACAGATACAAAGCTCATGCTTTCTTCCCCTTTCCTTCAGAAGTCAGGAACTGCAGATTTGGTAAATTTGAATAAGTTCCTGAATTAATAGCCCATACTCCATGTGAGAAAAATCTCATAATACCTGCAACTGCCAGAACTCACAAGGACTGTGGTACACTGTGGGATCGGTCTTGTCTCCTCTAACTGAAAGGTTTCTGACCATACTGCTGCTGCACTGAATTAAAGGTAACTCTTCTAATTTTAAAGCAACTCAAAGTCCTAGTGCTACTGTTTAGCAATGGATAAGGTGTTTTTCCACAATTAGAAAAATCTCAAGTTTCCAGGCCAGAAGCTCTACCTTTCAGTCTTGATTTGAGCATGCAGCAAATTAAATAATTTCTTTGTGAAGAGTAAATGTTATGGACTGCCATTAAGTTTCCCTTTGCAGGCACAGCGTCTTGAAACCGTGTGTTTTCTTGTTCAGAGGTAAATTTTCCTTTGTTTTAGACTATCATACTGCCTAAAGTTACCTTAAAAAACACCCTTTTGTTTAGCCAATAAAAGTATTATTTAATGGCTAGACCCTCAGAGGATCCCACTGCATAGGGTACAAATATGCTGTTTAAAATAAAGAGTTAGAGTGAAATAACAGTACCTCAGTGAAAGCTTAAGGAAGCAATAAGATACCTTGTCCTTTTTATTCTGACTGTCAAATGCCAAATCCCAATACTTCCCTCATGTGTGAGTATGGGCCAGAACAAGTAGATTCTGAGATATTTGGACACAACAATAATTACACTTTATCAGTGCCTTAACTTTCAACACAAACCCTGTTATTATTTGTACTTGTCACAGGTGCCAAGAAACCGAGCAACAGCAACACCACCACCATTCAATAAACAAAGGGCAATAGGCCCTGCACACAGGGAGGGAAGGGTGTTGTGCTTTTCTTTGAAGATTCCTTCCCTCTCAGACTAGTGAAGATGACTTCTGGCTGGTGTCAGAAAATGAACCATCCAAGACGACTGTCCTCTCCAAAGAAAACCAGTGGAAAAAGATGCTGAAAATCTTGAAGACTGGATTGAAAATTAATGAACGTCATTTGAATTTACTTGGCAGAAGATCTTTTGACTAACATATGATCACTAAACCCATGATAACTTGGCATGAAAGCCTGCTTTATTTTGTAGTTCCCCCCTATGTCTCAAATTTTGATCTGTATCTTTAAGCATGAAGAATATGTTATTAGAAATAGAAAAAGGGTTCATTTTCCAGCATATTAAGAACAGAAGAGATCTCAGGTATGAAGACAATGAGAGTGTTGTATATTTTTTAAATAAGTATGAGGTGCAGAAAAAAGGCTTTCCTACAGGTGGTCAGTTCAAAAGTACAAACCATTTCACAAATATCTGGTATCAGAAGCTCAGTTATGGTCAGAAAATTGTTGCAAACAGGCTTCATTAAAGTTATCTGGGGATATTGTAGTTCCAGAAAAACAAATAATATGATCAAAGACCCAATATAGGTATGTAGCCAATTAGCTAAAAGGCAAGTTGTTAAGGAGCTAATATCATCAGATGAAGCCATAACTTCAAAATTTTAAACATCTCAAAAATCTGCAGTGTTTTGGTGCCACTGTCCAAATGAGAGTTGTGAGAGTTTACTCCAAGGTGGCCAGGCTTCATCAGATTTCTGTCTAGTAGACATCTAGTAGCATCACTATGTTAACCATATCTGACTAACATTTCTCACTTCTCAACAGGGCTCAAACATTAAGGTCTAGTGCTTTACTAATATATTTCTTCAGCTACCTTACATCTGCCTGATCAGTAGCAAACGTCCACACGAGAAATCATGTGTGCTTGTGTAAACCGAGCCTCAAAGGACTATGTCTATTGTTTATTTGATTTTCTTCCCAAGCAACCTGCATTCTTCTAACTATTGGGTTTTTCATTGTAATTTCTTTGCTTATTCCAAATAATTCAACCTAATTGAGGCAATTTGGTTACTACTAGAGTTTTACTCATACTTCCCTTCCAGTAGCCTCTCCAACGCTCTCATTGTTAAGACGACATCCGTTGGTCTCTGCTGGCTGAAAAGAGCCATGTGTATTGGCTTTACATGGCAAGGCTTTGGTAGTGGGGGGGCTACAAGGGTGGCTTCCGTAACAAGATGCCAGACACTTCCCCCATGTCGGAGGGAACCAGTTCCAGCCAGCTCCAAGAAAGACCTACTGTCAGTCAAAGCTAGGCCGTTCAGTGATGGTAGTAGCTCCTCCATGATAACATATTTAAGAAGGGGAAAAAACTGCTGTATAATAGCAGCTGGGAGAGACGAGTGAGACTATGTGAGAGCACCAGCCCTGCAGCCCCCCGGTGAGTGCAGCAGGAGGAGGAGGTGCTGCAGGCCCAGAGCAGAGATTCCCCCCAGCCCCTGGTGCAGCCCACGGTGAGGCCGGCTGTCCCCCGGCAGCCCACGGAGGCCCACGCTGGAGCAGATCCCCACCTGCAGCCCAGGGAGGACCCCACGCTGGAGCAGGGGGATGACCAAAGGAGGCTGGGACCCTGTGGGAAGCCCCCGCTGGAGCAGGCTTCTGACAGGGCATGTGGCCCCATGGAGAGAGGAGCCCAGGCTGGAGCAGTCTGTGCCTGAAGGGCTGCACCCCGGGGAAGGGACCCACGCTGGAGAAGCTGG
>NW_009637595.1:75294-77488 GCF_000690535.1 Cariama cristata | reverse complement strand
TCTTTCCCGTGGGTGGGACCCCACATTGAAGCAGGGGAAGAGTGTGAGAAGGAAGGAACAGCAGACGTGTGTGATGAACTAACTGGAACCCCCATTCTCCATCACCCTGTGCCACTCAGGAGGAGAGGTAGAGAATTTGGGAGTGAAGTTGAGCCCAGGAAGAAGGGAGGGATGGGAGGAAGGTGTTTTAAGATTTTTTCTTATTTCTTATTATCCTACTCTGATTTGATTGGTAATAATTTAATTTCCCCAAGCCAAAACTGTTCTGCCTGTGACAGTAACTGCTGAGTGACCTCCCTGTCCTTATCTCAACCCATGAGCCTTTCATCATATCTTTTTTCCCCTGTCCAGTTGAGGGGAGTTCTATAGCAGCTTGATGGGCACCTGGTAGTTAGCCAAGGTCAACACATCACACTATTTTGGGGAAGATGATATTTCACTACAGCATTGCTGCATAGCCAGATCTTTGTTTCAGCGGTGCAGACCTGGTTTACATGAATGTTCTTAAGCAAGAATCTGGGTGCTTGTGATCTTTTTTATTCAAATTTCAGAGCAGAAAACTGATGGACATGGTAAAGAAAAAGAATAGTATACAGGTTGGGTTATTCAAGAATAGGATAACGGTGGTAAGTATTTTCATCATATGAAGCAGAAGGAACAGTCATAAGGAGTCTGGTATGGCAAGTGTTCACTAACAAGGCAAAAAAAATTGTAAATATGATTTGTGGCAAGCTACCTTCCACTAAGATAAGATCAAATTTTGTCCATCAGCCTTTCTTCAGGCAAAGTTATATCAAATTTGGAGTTTTGCTTGAATTTACAGAAGAGCAGCAAGTACTAGGTAACTCTGCTATTATCTTCACTATTTCAGTATCTTAAGGCAAATACTAAGACCACACAGTAGATTTAACAAAGCAAACTCACAATAAACATTGGCAGACTGTGAAATAGCCTTGTCAGACAAAATCTGACATCTTTTTTTAGAGACGATCACCAATTCTTCCCTTGCATTTTCCTTTTGGAAATCAACTGAAATGCAGCACTTTTATGCTTTATATGAATTTCCCCCACTGACCTTGCATTACCAATTTCTTAGTATTTAAGCTGACAGATGGAGTGTTGGGATTTGAACCAGATACCAACCTTCTGTTCACATATGACTAACTCTGCCTTTAGTAAGAGAGCTGGTGAGGACTTCAGACCAGGTTATATTTTTGTCAAATTCTCACCAAGAAATGACACCAATTGCTTGGGACTCCATTCTGAATGCTAAAGCATGGCTTTTTAAAGATTCACTATCCTCTCAAAAGATTTATTGAACTGACTGATTTCAGCATTTCTTTTGATATCCCCTTCCTCTCCTCCAAGCAGAGAGGCAGACCAGGATTTCAGTGAATCTTTCCTGAAACATGCGTCCAAGCAGCAAAATACCATCATATTTCCAGTGCATCCTTAATGCTGTTCTTTGATATCTCTTTGAAGAGACAGTGAGGCAAGAACTCTTTTTTGTTATCATTCGTCATATTCGTAATGTTACAGAAGTCATACAAAACATACAGAGGCACATAGTCAGCTGTTTGGCTTCTAATAAATGACTGTGATTTTGATATTTATGAAGACTTGATGACATAATGGGAAGGAGCTTATTAGAACAATAGCTGGAGAGAGATAAAGTGGTTGACAGCAAGTGAGTTCATCCTTCCTCCCCCTCCCCTTCTTGCTTCCTCTTCTCCTTGTCTCTCATAAAATTTGTGCCAAAAGGGATGAGTATAAAGCAGAGCAGAGAAGCTTCCTCAGTGAGGACTGAAAGATCAGCTCAAGTCTAGGGGCAGGGATTTAAATCACGGCTCCTTTTGTTGATGGCAGCTCACAGTACACTTTGAGCATTTAGTTACTTCATGCCTGTCATCAGTTCTTTAACACGATTGCAGTGCTCTAAGTAGAGCCAGACATTGAGCTTTAACAGCATCACAGCATGTAGATTAAAACACCCAACTCTTTATTTTTACTGAAGAACAGACACCTAGCTTTTCGCCTACATAAAATCAGAAGTCCCTCTTGCTGACTTTATGCATGCACATTGACCCTAGCTGTTCTTCCAAAATTTCTGCTTGCTTCAATAGAAACACACGTTTTTCCAGAAGCTCCGACAGTCTCCACATAGGTGAGGAGAGATTAGCATGGCTACATTTAC
>NW_009637595.1:53045-75263 GCF_000690535.1 Cariama cristata | reverse complement strand
GATAAGGCCAAGTGATAAAACTTCATTGTCTCTTTGGCCCCTTTAGGGGAAAGGGGTTAAAAATTCATTTGCATTGAGGTGACAAGAAGATGAGGGCAAGCCTTTGCCTTGCATGGTGTAATTTCTCTTTTTCCCAAAGATCCTAAGAAAGATCTTCTCTCAGGATCAGCAGACTCAGGAGAAGGAAAAGCTGACCTATAGGAATGAATTCTGCTTATGTAAACTTTCTTATGCCACTTTTCTGATTGCACCACTTAAAAAGCTGACAGGAATCAAATGAATCAGCATCTCATATCTCTG
Organism: Cariama cristata; assembly: GCF_000690535.1. Taxonomy (NCBI): domain Eukaryota; kingdom Metazoa; phylum Chordata; class Aves; order Cariamiformes; family Cariamidae; genus Cariama; species Cariama cristata. Next base: position 74,963 of record NW_009637595.1, on the reverse strand, counting down.
TCCAAAGATAAAACTCCCACAGAGATTCAAAGGAGAAAAGTCAATCTCTTCACTGGCCAGGGATGTAATATTCTGGATGCAACACTTTGTTTATCTGCTCCCCACTGCAAATGCCTCCATTGAGACAAGTGTTTGTATGGTGAGGACTCATTTTGCTTTTTCCATGGATCAGCACAAGCAAATCAGTTCCTACCTTCCTATAAGCATAGAAACTTTGTAAGAGACTAGATTGAAATCTGTAATCTTATGACTAGATATTTAAGGCCTGTAAATACAGTACATTGCTGCAAAATACCTTATGAATTACTTCATCATTATATAAGGTAAAAGCATGCTGCTGTGATGAAACAGAAAAAAAAAATTGTCAAAGTGTGTCTGATGGTACCTTGACTCCAACCTAATGATTTCACTTCTAAAAATTACCAACACAATAAATGGAACATCACGTGAAGCTTTGCAAAACCACTGGCAACAGAGGATACAGCAACCACTTGAGTCCCTCAGCAAAGTGTTAACATCTCCAATACTGAAGCTAGATCCACAAAGCTCTTTTTTTTTTTTTTTTTCCACAAAGATCTAATAGATTTCTTCTCTGTCACTCCGAAGGCCGATTATGTAAAGTTGAACATCAGTTTCAATTCTGATCTTTTCGAAGTTGCCTCTGATTCGTCAAGCAAGGTCTCTCCTGCAGTTTTTCCGTTTCATTCTCAACTCAAATGCAATGTGTTTTTTTTTTTTCCTGTTGACAGATAAAAATTCATTGAAGCATGGAAGAATGGTACAAGTGTGAAAAGATGTCACTTTAAAGATGCCATGTCTTAAAAATAGTGGAAATTAAATACTTCATATCTGAATTTGAACAGTGAACCTCACCAGAAATTCAGGCCTGAAGAAAATGACCTTCTCAGTTTTAAGTGCATGGGCAGTTTCATGCTGAGATAATGTAAATTAGAGCATTTTCTTACTAAGATATGGTATGCTTTGAGCAAATATAACATAGAATATGGGCAATATATTAAGCCATTTGAGGCTTAGATATGAGATCAGGATATAAGTGTTGCATGGTTTCTCTGTTATGACTCAATGCAGTACATGCTGTAATTTTTAGAAATATTATTTTAATGAACCCCAAATTTTATTTTAAGCTTTAATGTAATTGTTGTATTCATTACCTGACTATCTTACAGATTCCTTCCATTTCACTCATAGATTACAAAAACTAAGTGAAAACTCCTGGCCATAAGTGTCAGCAGACTGTCTAGCTAAGGCGTTGTTAGTTTGTGGTACATTGCAAATAAAAGTATAAACCTAATGTGTGCTAATAATATTTCAAAACAAAATATTATGAGGCTGTGTTAGTGATCCAAAAGCACAAAAAATATTCTGATTAGTGTTCTTAGTGTCTGAAAATCTTAGTACTCCAATGCTAGCTTGTGTACTTACAATAACATGCTTTAGTTTTGTAAGGCATTAGTGTGTGCACAATACCACATCAGTGCATTATGTCTATGTATTCAGATTAAGGTACAAAGTTAGATCATATTGCTATGTTTGTTGCCACTGTTTCTTTTAAGAATTTATTCTGTGTACAATCTGTTCTGTTACTACAGTTGTTCATCATAAAAAGAAGCTCTTTCTTGTTCCATAATAAAAATGAAATATTTCTGATAGTCTGAAATTAGCATTGGTACAGTCCATTTCAGAATAGGATCATACCAATTTTCTATGAATGATCAGAAGCACCCACTCCGTAAGGATAATGACAACAGACTTTACCAGCCTTATTCCTCGTGCATAACATATTAACAATGAAAAGTTTATGAGAAGATTCAGAACGACTCACTGTTTTTGATCTCTCCTTAAAGCAGAAATAAACAAAAGTATTCTCTATGTTCTAGCTGGAATTTTAATTTTTGAATAGCTGATTACATATCATTTTGTACAGATCTTCCCTTGGTCACAATACCACTATTAGAATAGTGTTTCCTGTGTTAATGGTAAGGTGAAATATTCCCACACTTTCTATGAAGTTTAGTTACTTTACAGTTTTATTGTCTGCTTTTCACTGAATATCGATTAATGAATGAAATTAATAGTAGACATATTTGTAAACAATATTTCAGCTCTAAAGATGGATCTATTGCCACGGTTTCAGGTCAATAATGAAAAACTTATAACTGTGATTGCTGCTGTGTATAATGATCTGGAGAAAAATAGCAGTTACGATTAGTCTGCAAAATAATTTTTCGTCATTGTACTGTCTTCAGAAGGAAAACGTGGAGAAAATAATTTCATGCAATGAGGAGAATCTTTTTCATCAGGTAACATAAGCATCTGTAGATCAACTTCAGATTTAGAGGTGTATTGTTTCAAGCCCATAGAAAGATTCCTGATAAGTTAGATTCTTTCTGGTGCTTCCCTGTCCAATATTATCATGTACTAATCCATCACACATCAGCTTCTTGTTTTACTCCATATAAAAATTATGAAGAAATATATTCCTTACCCTGTACAAGGAAATCATGAGTTTCTGTATCTTTTGCCAAACTGCAACATGGTAGACTTTTCAGGGAAAAAAACTTAACGCGTTCAGAATCTGAAATATCCTGAAAGTTACTGTCTGTAAAGAAATGTGAATCATATGGGTTCTGCTGATCATTTTTTGCTGCTTTTGAAAAGTTTCTTAATTCTTGCACCAAGGGCTTTGGACACTGTATGTAAAGTCAGTAAGTCTCCTGTTACTGAGATTAGTTTCTTTTATAGGGTCATAAAACAACAGATCCACAACCAGCTGTTTGCAGGATTCCCCTTGGTGAAAAAAAAAATCCAAAAAGTGAAAAACCAAACCCAATCAATATTGTTATAACCTAGGCACTAGTCTTATATTTGATGAGGTGTCAAAGCTAAGAAAGTAATTAATGTCACTTTGAAATAGATTCATAAGATGGGTTAGCCAAACTTCTAATTAAGCTTCGGTGTAGTACTTTATCATCTCCATGGTGCATAGCTGAGAACCACGGTAAGACCCAATGAGTCACATCACTTAATTAGGGTAGAAAGGCATATTAAGCAAGTTGATCTACTTGAGAATGCTCTTTATTGGAACACACTAATTGATTTTCCATTTGTCAACAAGGAACTACATTAATTTCTGCACACAGTAGGACACAAAAATTAATGTGTACCTATATAATGATGGATGACAGGGAAGGCGAGGCCATAAAGCATTGAGAGTAATGTTAAACCTTTCAAACCCTTATCATTGATCATGTAGGGTTGAAACAGTCTGCAAATCAGGAAGGAGGGACAGTTTTCTTTTGAATACTGAGAAACCCAGACAAGTTTACCAAAAGTTAAACAACAGAGATGTAACTAGTTCTGTTTCTGGCTACGGATGTATGCACAGAAACTTCTCTGTTCCCAGGTCTTCCCTGGTCTTCTTGTATGCTGAACGTGCAAGATCCCTGTCATCAGTGCACCTAGAGGCATTGTCAAACGAGATGTCAGCATGACCCTGGTAGCGCTGAAGCCCCTTATTTGCAAAGGTTTTGTCAGCATTGAGGGACTCCGATGACTGGGCTTTGCTCTGTCTTTATTTCTTTATGTTAGTACAGCTACGTCATAGCACATAATGTTTATACTGCAATACAGTATGTACACTATACAAATCAACGTTCAGCCTCTCCTTTTACTGTTGCCACTAATTGAGTCAATAAATACTTGGACGAGTTGTTTACAAGGATAAGCATCCTCTCTAGGCCTCAGAGTGCCTATGCAGCTGGAAAAAAAGCTCAGCTAAAAAACCAGGTCCCTCTATTTTTGTGAAGTAGAAACATTCCTCTCCTCATTTTGAGGATACATGTAGCGAAGAAATGAAAAGTTCGCTACTCGTTAAGAAATCATTGAGCTCTGGGGTCTCTTTTGGAAACGAGAGTAATTGAAAAGAATCTCTACTTTCTGTGGTAAAGATTAGAGTAACTGGTATGTGTGCAGGGGTTTGTAGGATCATGTGGTGGGATGTGAAGGGGAAAGATTTCTTTCAAACTCATCAGTGATTTTAAAGGCCAAAACTAAGCATGAGTCTGAGTTGCTGCAAAATTAGCAAGATGCTTGATTTCAAAGTGACAGAGAGTTTCTAGTGCAGGTAATGCTTTTGCCTCTAAACCTGTGAGAAGGGGGGTGCAAGCAAGCAGAACCCATGGCAGACCAGGGGCTGCACTGGGAGAACCCTTGCCGAGAGAGGAATCGAGGACTGCCCATGCTACCTGAGCAACCAGGTCAAACATGTCGCTGGTAATGAAGATCCATCCATTACCATAACATGCAGGTTGGCACTGTAGATCACTTTCATGGTCTCCAAAGAAGCTGAGTAGTTATCAGTAACATTCAAAAATCCACTGGAAAGTCATTCATTTCACTTTATGGTCCTAATTAGCCATTTGTATAGTTCTATAATTAAATATGTTCCTTTCTCATCAAGTTTTTCACTTTAGTAATGATACCACTGTGCCACAAACAGGCCCCATGCTGTTTGGTTTGGGACTTATTCATAGCATTTAATTGGTCACCCAGTGGTTAGCCAATAACCCCTTCTATGGGAAGCAACACTCTGAATGCTGTTAATGGGCTAGAGGCACAGTGATTGCCTCCTGGTACCCAGCAGTACTGGGAATAAAGCAATTTCCTCCACTGTGTAGTGTGCCCAATAGCTAATCCTCTCCACTCCTGAAATGCACACTATTTGGTTATAAGTATTTGTACTGGCTTACTTACCGCTGGGTTGTTAATAGGCAGTGATTCTTCAATGCTCCTTCAGTGAAGTTACAGTCTGCTTGCTGACTGCTAATTAAAACAAGTTTGCACTCTAAGACTACAACGAAAAGGTAGCAAGGTCATATTATTTAATGCAACAATCTTTTATTTAACAATGTTTATACAGTATTTATATGTGCACATTTTGCAGACAGGCACAGCTATTATTGATCACATCAATATAGTCAAAATGAGCCACAGACTAATCTTTCCTTCCCTGGGGTATGGTCACTGGGCTCTCCTTGTCTCTGGAACTGCACAGTTGAAAAGCAATGCGTGCATACACATCTCTACTCCAAACTATTTCTCAGCTTTAAAAAAAATTTTAAAAGTAGGAGCAGATGAGCTAACAACGTTCTAAAAAGACTCAATCTGTCAGGAGTTTTTATAGAAATCAAAACATATATTCATGAGCATTGGAGTAATTTTAAATCCAGTAAGGTTGTGAGGCCAAAGTGGTTATGACTTGCAGAAACAAATTTTAGTTATTGCTCTGTACTTTTGTGCTACTTATTTAAAATCCAGTTTGAATAAGAATCCCTATCAGCAGGATATCTGAGTGTAATATTCATCTGCTGCATACGACTATCCCTTTCTTTCTCCAGCTTTTCTATCAGCGACTATTCCTGCTTTTCTCCAGCAGAAGACAAGCTGTGTCTAGCAGAAATAATTGTGTTCTGTTTACTTTTACTTTCTACTTTACTAAGAGGAAAGCTGCAGAATAATCCTTAGCCATATTGTTACTGAAATTAGTATCTGAGACAGAAATAAGAAGTTACACATTTTTAAAAAGTTGCTTGACAGTCTTTCACTTCTCCGTACTTTGTAATAGAAGTTCACTTATGTAGTGTCTCCGGCACAATGTAGGGCACTGCAATTTCAACAAGGCTCTAGCACAGTGTGTACTTTAATCAGGAAGACTTTGCTGATTTTTTTTTTTTTTTAATAAAATGACATATAGACCTGCACCTTGGAAACGGGTTCAGTGTTTATGAAAAGCTAACCATAGGGGAACAAATACTGTTCACCTCCCCTACACTTTATTTTAATATGCATATTCCCTGCTGGTCTGAACAGGCATGTTTTCTCAAGTTTACATCGACGAGGAATATATTCAGAGTATTATATATCCTCTAGTCACTCCCTGTTACCCCAAAGAAAACAAAATGGAAGGAATTTTGTTTCTGCAATGTTACGTTTTCATAATAGCAACCTTTATCTTGTAGCATTGACAAGAGGCATGCTCCTCAACTTCAAACTTATTTTACAGTTCTGAAGGAATTCGTGCAGCCTTGTTTCATCTTCCTGACCTGTGGAATTTAACTAATAGTTACTTAATCAATACGAAAAATTAAGTGGTTGAGTCACTGGTATGCTCAGTGTCCACAGTATGTGGGTGGTAGTTCTTGTTTCTGTTTCATTTTAAGTTTCACCTGCCTGAATGATTTTTCTTCACCCTTTTCATTTGTTTCTGTCTTAGAGGATAACAGGTTATTAAGCTCAAACTCAGACAGAGCACATATTGTATATCTTTTAAGGCACAAAGGAACACTCCCAGGCTTTTGAGGAAGGGTGATAGTCAGAAGCTGTGCAACCAATAGATTAGCCTATGTTTTGTGCATGAGAGGGTATTTTGCACTTATCTCTGCTGCTCTGATTTGGAAAACGGTTGTGCATGACAAGAAATTTGCACATACTGAATCTTGTTCAATAAACATGTTCACATACAGAGGTGTTTGCACAAGCTTCACCTGAATTATGGTAGACAGGGTGTACCATAAAAAGGGTTTGGATAAGCATCTTTAGATATTACTTTGAATAAGAAATACAGGATTACTTTTATAATTAACTTTATATGGTACTGTAGATGATATAATTTAAGATCTTCACTGTGCACTCTCTTTGTAATTTGCGTAGCATTCACAAGAGCTAGCTGTGTATCATGTGAGGTTCCCTTTGTGCATTTTATGCATGTGCACGAAAGTTAGCATATTGTTCAAAGTGTACAGAGCAGAACTTTATTATACCTTGCACTTTAAACAGAAAATCTGAAGGTAGGGGTAGAGAAAGAGAGAGAAAGGATGCTTTTTGCCCAAAGTTTACCTATTCAGTCTTCCTAACAAATAACCTGCCTGTTAAACTTTCCTACATCAGTTGTCCTCCCAACACTCACAATTCATCATCTGAAGATTTGGAAAATCTGTCTAATTATAAAAGGTGATTTTTCCAATTAATATCTTTGATGACATTCCCTCTTCCTCCTCACCCTCCTCTGCAATCTGTAGAGCATCTGTCACCTCAGATCCTTTGTGCAGAAAGCACAACCTTTACCTCCCTTCACAAAAAAAAAAATTAAAAAAAATTACTTGGCACATAAAAGTATGATTAATTTGTTGGGAAAGTAAATGGAAACATTTTGATTGACTTCGTTAAGTCTTGAATAAGATTCATATCAAATAAGACTAGCAACAGCTTGAGTCTGCAGAAGGTGTCACGTTGTTCTAGTTATTTGACCTATGGACCCTAAGACTCAGAAAGATTAAATTAATTCACTATCACCATGCAGGAATCTGTTTTGGAGCCTGAAACTTGACCTGTAACTACTGAATCTCAGACTACTCCCCAGCCACGAAGCAATGTTTAAGGATCAGTATTTTTGTTTAACAATGCTATTCTCTTTTATCTCTTAAATGTCACTATGCTAGGCATTAATATCTGCCGTAATTGGATTTTTGGTCTTTGCGAACAGCAGATGAACACGTTAAAACCCACATGAACACTCTGTTTCAAGTAAGTGGAAGGAAGATGAAGACCCTTTTAAAATGAAACTAAAACAACAGGCGCACTGCACAGGCGTAAGTCAATGCTCACAGAATGTTGGAGAAGTGCCGTAGAAGTGAATGCTTCTGAACAAGTTTTGCATGAGCCAGCCCCAGTAGCCAAAGCACTGAACGCATTCACCCAACCTGGGATTGCTGGAACGTTTAGTGAACATGACCGTGCTGTCAGCACAACCTTGTACAGTCACTTAGCACTGCATGATGATGACTCATCAGCCTGAACATCTCTGCACAGTAGTCTGCTGTTTGATGCAAGGATATTCTGCGGTCTAGAGTTGCAGAGTTGCATGGGGGGGAACAGCTGACAAACTGTATGCAGGAGAGGCAGTGTGTTCATCTGAGTGTGTTCAGAGACATCTGAAAAACAAAAGATAAGCAGGTCTGTCTGTGACAGCAAGCAGGAGGAAAGCATGCACTCTTGCTTTGTGGAAAAGAAACATGCTAAAAAGGCAGACTTGGAGATTTGCCTGCAAGAAAACTACCTGCCATTTCTACTTTGCTCAAATGAACAGGATTGGGTGCACTTTCTGTAGATAAACTTGACTACACCAGAGAATATTCCAGGCTCATATAATCAATTTTCTCTCCTAATGGAAACAAAGCCCCAATATTGACAGTGTGGGCTAAAGGGGAAATGATGTTATTATCACCTGGTTGGAAGAGTTAATCTACTCTGCCATGCATCATGATTTAATTATTCCTAATTGATCCTTAATAGATGGATGTCAAGTCTGGCCTTGCTTAGCTTCAATTATAGCAATTTCACAGCCTCACTTTGCAGTGGAGCTTGGCAGATATCTGATGATTTCTGCCTCCCTCTGTTTCTGTTTGAGCACTTCCAGATTTACTTAAATTCTACTCAAAACTTCCATGCATTATTGCACCAAAGAGAAAGACAGTGAAGATTTTGCAACAGATATTCTTTGTAGATCGTTTATGACCATTCCCAATTTATACAATATTGAAGTTGTGTTTGTTGCTCTTCTGTCAGTAGGTGTAATTTATGTTCAAGAGAGGATTGGTGAAAAACCATCAGAATTTTAAGTCAAACATATTTCTGAATTAAACATTTTGTTTATTTGTTTTCACTTGCTGGAATGTGCATATCGGTAACCTTAAAAGAAAGAAAGACAAATGTTTTATTTTATGATGTAAGAAAATACTCCTGAGATTGTTTGTGTTGTTTCCCTTTTGACATTTTTGTTTATATTTTAAATAAATTCATAGTGCAAAACATGCTTAGGCTGGCTAGCCTTGTGATTACTAGAAGATTAGTAAAATAATATCCCAAGAGATTTATATAAACTGAATAGGCAGAAAGAGAGTTTCTAATCAAAGCATTTTTCTGCATTTTTTTCCTTCCTCAATATGATTTTTGGATTCCAGTTCAATCTCAGTGTTTGATTAACTTTTGTTTTTGAGAGAGAAAGAGCTAATATTTGTATTAAGCATTCGACACTACTGAAAACATGATGAATTAATGCATCAAAATTAAAAATCTGTTCTGAGACATCAGTAACTCCTCAGATACTACCAGAGAGAAAAGTCAGTGATCACACTTCATGGGACATGTGTTCGTAGGGAAGCTACATCATATTAGATGTATAGTAACATTTCCTATTAACTAGCAGAGCTATATCAATAGGCCAGATCAGCATCAATAAAATATAAAGTAAAAATATGTCTTTTGCCTATCCTTTGAAAAAGTGGAGCCACAAGAGCAAGAAGTATGAAATATTGAATAGTTAACTTTAAAAATGTAAATAATTATTAAAGAATATAAATTGGAACATAACTAGAAAATTAATGTGGAAGAAGCCTGTATAGTTTCAGTAAATTCTATTACTTCAATTCTCTAAGTATTTTTCTTATCTTTTCAAAAAGGAAAAATTGTTTCTTGGTTTTTGCAATAATTTTGGTTGCATTTTATAATGATTAACTTAAAAAGCAAAATTTTATATTGTGTATCATATTGTGTTGGCAGGTGATATTAAGTACACAGTAACGCAGTTATCTGATATATAGAAATTCAAAAAGTTCATGTCTGTCTTTGATAATGGCCCAATAAAATTTCTTACTGTTTGTCAGCTAGTGGAGTAGATGAATCTCTAAAGCACCAACAAATCAAAAATTATTACTCCTAACAAGAGTGCTAATATTACTCTGAGTACTTTTACATACAGACACCTGCAGAACTTGCTGAAAGAACTTCTTTTTCAAAAAAATTGCTTCTATTGTAAACAGTGATGGATGAATTGGAGAAGAAAGAAAAAAATATTGGTGGGCCTTTCAATGTTTTCTTGTTTCAGGGAAAGTGATCACCAGAAAATACAAGGAAACCATAGCCATAAAGCCAACAGCCACTTTGTCTCATTTATCTTACAAACTTGGTAAACGTTAAGGAAATAAGATAACCCTAACATAAAATATTTGAGTCAGCAGCATGGAAGTCTTTTACATCTTTGGAAAGGGGACCTTCATTTGTTCCTCAGCAGCTTTGTTGTAACACATGATGTACTTCTTGCTATTACAGAAATATCAAACAGCTTTGATGATAACCTCTGTTCCCTCTACACACAACTGTCACAGCTTCATGTCTGAGATGGTAAGTCATCCAATAAAACTTTAAATACAGTCCTCCTCCACACCACAAATTCAGCCACATCCTGCAATACATAAAGCAACTATATCTGTGGATCTACTACTTTCTGCATGGGCATTTCTGCCAGGGCTATAACTTTCTAAGGAAAATGCCACAGTGGAAAAGATGGGCTTACTCTGCCAGAGTATTTGCTGTGGAGCATAAACCAGATGCATCACCATCTTTGGATGACGTTCTCAAAATCTGAGAGGCAAAACTGCAATGATGCTTGATACCCTTTTCCTCCACTGGGGCCCATAGAGGACTGAGATAACATTCAAGTAGTCAGCACTTACCAAGGTGTACTCAGGGATCTCAATCAGTCCCAAAAGTGGTTTCAGGCAGCAGAAGTCCCTTGGAGTACCCAGCAAAGACTAAACCTGCCTTTCTTTCTGCAGCAGCCTGTCTTCTCAACTTCTTCCCCCAGTTTAGGGAGCTGGGGCTGTTCAGACTGGAGAAGAGGAGGCTGGGGGAAGACCTTATTGCCTTCTACAACTACCTGAAAGGAGGTTGTAGCGAGGTGGCGTTCAGTCTCTTTTCTCCAGTAACTAGCCATAGGACAAGAGGAAACAGTCTCAAGTCGCACCAGGGGAGGTTCAGGTTGGATATTAGGAAGAATTTTTTCACTGTAAGCGTTGTTAGGCATTGGAACGGGCTCCCTAGGGAGCTCGTGGATTCACCATCCCTGGATGTGTTCAAAAAACGTTTAGATGTGGCACTTCGAGACATGGTTTAGTGGGTTTAGCAGGCATGGTGGCATCGGGTATACGGTTGGATTTGGTGATCGTTGAGGGCTCTTTCAACCATAATGATTCTATGAATCTATGATTCTATGATTCTCTCAGATGATTTTGCCCACAGCACACCAGACTAAGCTTGAGCAGACTGTTACAGTTGGATCTTCTTGTCGTCTGGCAAGTGAAATTGTGCTTTTGGCTTAAAGGGGGTGGAGGAGAGGGTTCTACATTTATGGAAATGGAACATGGCCAAAGGAATAATATATGGGAATCACCGGAGACAGAAAACCCTACCAAATATTGTGTGCTTACAGAAGCATAATCATTACACCCATGTTGTGGGGACATAAACATACGCATGCTTAGTTCAGCCATTTAAATATTTCACTTGGTTATTTGCATAAATTGACTCTAAGAAGGTGTCAGTATTTCCAAGCAAGTGGCCTGCATCACTGTTGATAGCAAATCAGTTGCTTAAAGATCTTCTGTTGTTGCACTGCTGGAAGAGTTTATATTTGAAGGAACAGCAGATACTTCACTGAAAAAACCCATTACTCAGCAGACATCTCACTTAGGCCCACACGGACTAAAAAAAAACGTTCCAGAGCTGAAATATTACAGCTTGTTTGCACCTGAAGGTACCAAAAAGTGATTCACTGTTGGCAGGTTTACCCACAAAAATTCAATTTGATTGTTTATTGGGAACTGTACCAGTGCTAGCATGTCTCACTGGGGAATAATCTAACTGGCAATGCCACATAGAACACTGACTGAAAAGCAGTGTAGAGGCAAGCTCTCCATTCTCTAAACATATCCCACATGAAACAGGGTTAGGAGGCAGGCAGCTGGTATGGAAGAATTTGCCATTAATAGAATATGAAGAGGCATGGCAGAGGAGATAAATTGACAGACATTTATTTCTTTCATGCTCTCTCAAACAGATACACACTGTATTTTTGTCTTCCCCATTAATGTTGCTGCTTTTTCATAAGAATAGGAAAAGAGTCATAGGATGTGGAAAATTCTGTCCTACTTTACATTGAACCTCAAGGAAACTCTGAAGCTTGTGCTCGTAACCACTGCTTGCATGGAAGAATATCAAATCTGCATTTTATCCACTCTCCAGTGCACGAAGCTGGGGGCTCATCCACTGCCCTCCGGTAATGAAGCCTTTTATAATGGTACACATCAGTTAAATTAGGATCCCCACAGATCCATGCCCACTGGCCAGATCCAAAGTCCTTTAAAATAAATGAATAGATTCAGGCCACCACTGCTGTCTCCTGCCAGATTTTCTGTGTTGGGGAAAGACCACAGGCTAAAGAGTTGTGTTGGCAATCATCAGAGTGCCTACCCCATTTGAGCAACTTGAAGAGAGCCAAGAGACAAATGCCTAATTAAAAAAAAATCAAAAAACCCACAAACAAGAACAACAAAACCCAGAGGGAAACTTCCAGTTATTCCTATTAGATAGGTCCAGACAAGTTGTTCTTAATATCAAGAGTGTATTATTCTCAGTATTAGAACCCATTCCAGAGGATTTGCAAAACCAGGTCAGCAGTTCATCTAATCTAGCATCCTCTTCCTAGTTCTGCAGGATATTTCAGAGGAACTGCACAATTTTATGATTCATCTAATCATATAAATCTACACAACTGGGAGTCTTTCTTTTCCCCTTGCCCAGCTGGTAATCAGCATATGCCCTGAAGCATGAGGATTGGTTGGAGAGAAGATAAAGGCAGAGGAGAGAAGAAATAATAATGTAACTTATTTGGAGTATTGCTTTAGACTCTAATGGATCCCTCCACAAATTAATTCTTCGTAGTACAAATGCCCTGTGGTAATGCTCTGAACTACAGATGGATCAGCTGTGTCATGTGCACCTAAATGGCTGGTGCAAAGGTGTTAGGTTTTAAAGGAAAGATTACTTAGTATTCGTATATGGAGCACTGTTTGGGTACTGACAGAGAACAGTGGGAAAGTGTCTTTCGTGCCCAGGAAGTAAATGTATTCCTGCTTCTCAGCAGTTTCACTGTCGATAACACTGGATAGCCCAAGCTTTGCGCCCTTATTCTTTATTCAGCTCCCTAGTAAATTAATTCCTAAGATCAGAAAGGGAGTTAGAGTGCCTAGGGACAGTCAGAATGATAAGTACTCTGTATTTCTACCTGTGCTGTGTTCTTTAGCAGTGCCAATGAAATCAGAGAAAGGAAGCAGCATGCCTTTCCCCATCATAGTATTGGCATTTGCAGGTTGGTAACCATTAGGCTTACCTTTAGGCAGTCATTCTGCGTAACAGTACTTGAGGTACCAGGTGAAGCAATAACCATAGCACCTGCATCAGCTTGCACATCTCTGTTAGCTGTCTTTACATTTCAAACCCAGCAGAGCAGCCTGTGGGAAGTGGACTGACAGAAAGGTTTGGCCATTAGCAGACTCTTTTGTGCTGTTACTTCTTTTATTATGTTTGAGAAAACCTTTTTTTCTGCAAGGCTGAAAGAGATAGCCTGCAGCAGTAGCCTAGAGAAAGCAGGCATCACCAAGACAGGACAACAAGGATAAGTGATGAATTGCACTGACATGTTTTTGTTGACAGGATCTTACGAAGGTTGTAGAGAAAGAAGGCCAAGGGGGAGTCATTGCCTTCATGTTCAGTAGCCGCAGAGCATTTGTGCTAGCGAAACGTCTGTGCTTGAACAGTGGAAGTCAAGGTGGGAGACATACATATTGAAAACTGTCCATTCTGATGTCTGCTTTCTATGCTGTCTCCCAAGCTAATGTGCTTCATAGAAATAATAATCAGAAACTGATAATAATAGAACAACCATGAAAAGGAGAATGCAGGTTCTGTGTGATTGTACGTTGCCATTTATTGCAACAGCAAAAAGATACCAGATGAGGAAAAAGGGAGTTGAGTGTGTGGTTTACATGAACTAGACATAGGAATCTCTGCCACGTTTCATCCTTACTGGTAGATATACTTGTTACCTTCTACTCGCTAATAATCCTTTTAAGAACAACCTCCCCAAAAAATAAGGTTAGATTGCAGAATGCAGCTTCTGTCTCACTGTAGATCAGGAATGGTATGAGCTACTGTCAACACAGGTCACTCAGAGAAAGCTGCGATGTTCACCCTGTGTTGTCTGAGGTGCAAAGTTACTGAAGAAAATCTCAAAGAAAACACAGAATTAAAGTGAAATTATCTTTGCTCTCATGCAGTTAACCAAAGCACTCAGAGGTCAGTTGCACTAGTTCAACTACTAGTTTCACAGGAGGTGTGACTGGAGTTTAACTTAAAGGGATTTTTTTCTGTTGAGTGCTACTTTTTATAAAGACCACTTCATTGTGGACCCCTGCTCTGCAGAAGATGAAGAGAGACTTTCTGTCAAAGTTTTGTTGAACACTTGGGAGAAACTGATTGCATCTTCTGTTTCCTGTTGGAAACATTAGATTCAGTTGCTACCTGAAGTAGCAATCCCTTACAAACTTTCTGGGAAGGCATAGATGCCAGCATGTTTGCAATAAATGTCACATATTCCAGATCAGTTGGACTTATTGTGCATGCACGACTCAACAGTATATAACATAAACAGTAGGACTGAGGTATTATGGATGCACTGAACTTACTGTGCCTGCACTGTATGTTCCTGTCCAGAATTTCCTGAATGGAAATGAGAGGACTGACAAGGGACAAGTGGGGACAGTTGCGAAAAAGGGTCTTCAAATGGTGTCAGTTCATTCTTTATGGATATGGATGATAGTGGAACTGTTCAGCTGATGCTCTCCAATGTCTTGATCAAGTTTGCTCCAGTATCAAATTATTATTGCTGTACAAAAAGTCTAGCACCAGAGACAGAATTCTCTCAAAGAAATGCAGAGTAAACATTAAAAAAAAAAAAAAGTACTCGACAATATAACAACATACCTGATCCCTAGTTGACTAGTTTTTCCACTCCTGTATATTTTCATTTTGTTTTTTATTTTAAGTGATTAAGCCTCTAGTCATTGTAAACCAGACAGAGATATTGATTACATTCCAATTCAGGTCCATATTTGACTTTACTTTTTGAATGCCATTCTGCACAGTCTCCCAGTGCTTGAATCACAGGAGGGAGAATATGTGCAATTTTGTAATGTTCGTTTTCTCACAGATGCTAGTTGAAAAGAAAATAAAACATCTGTGGGGAAGAAACAGAGAATGAGGCAGCTGGGAGAAAGAGCATATGTTACCTATATAGTTCTCTCCCTCATCTGATTTCTGATTCCCCTTTGGTATCTGTACATCTGAGTTTAAGTTGGAAATTGAAATGAATTTTTCCACTGCTTCTTTCTCATACTATCACAAGAGAGAAAGAGAAAGAAAGGTTTTCTAAAATGCATGCCTTCCTTTTGAAATAAGATCAGTAAAAAAATCACCAGGAAACATGAAAAATACTGGTATTATGCTGTGCTTTCATTATTTGCCTGATGTTTCTGCTCACAGCCAAACTGTAACATACAGACATCCCTGCAACTGACTGCTCCTTCACATAACTCCTTTCTACCTATCCAGATAATCTATATGTGCATCAACATCTGAGATATCCTCAGATACCAAGAAAGTGTTTCTGTTTAAGGCTAAACCTAGTTTGATAGAAAGAAACTTACAAATCCTCAAAAACATACTGTGAAGTCTTTTTACTATCTCCAAGGAACACACTTTGGTTACCTCCAACATAGTAATCGTTTTTTTCTCTCCATTTCAATAGCCATCACAATCACATCTGGTAAGGGATGTCAAAGACAACAAGAAGGGCTTCTTCAAATATATCAGCAGCAAAAAGAAGGCTAGGGGAAATGTCGGCCCACTGTTGAATGAGGTGGGTGCTCTGCTGACGGAGGATATGGAGAAAGTGGAGTTACTGAATGCCTCCTTTGCTTCAGTCTTTGCGGCTAAGGCAGGCCCTCAGGAATCCCAAACCCTGGAGATAAGAGAAGACGCCTGGAGAAAGGCAGACTTTCCCTTGGTCAAGGAGGACTAGGTTAGAGATCATTTAAGCAAACTGGACACCCACAAATCAATGAGCCCTGGTGCGATCCACCGATGAGTGCTAAGAGAGCTGGCAGATGTTATTGTTAAGCTGCTCTCCATCATCTTTGAAAGGTCATGGAGAACAGGACAGGTACCTGAGGACTGAAGGAAAGCCAATGTCACTCCAGTCTTAAAAAAGGGCAAGAAGGAGGACCCAGGAAACTACCAGCCAGCCAGCCTCACCTCCATCCTTGGAAAACTGGTGGAACAGCTTATTCTGGGTGTCATCTCTAAGTGTGTGGAGGAAGAGATGGTTGCATCATCTTTGAAAGGTCATGGAGAACAGGACAGGTACCTGAGGACTGAAGGAAAGCCAATGTCACTCCAGTCTTAAAAAAGGGCAAGAAGGAGGACCCAGGAAACTACCAGCCAGCCAGCCTCACCTCCATCCTTGGAAAACTGGTGGAACAGCTTATTCTGGGTGTCATCTCTAAGTGTGTGGAGGAAGAGATGGTTGTCAGGAGTAGTCAATGTGGATTCACCAAGGGGAAGCCTGACCAATCTTATAGCCTTCTATGATGGCATGACTGATGAGGAGAGAGCAGTCGATGTTGACTTGACTTCAGCAAGGCTTTTGACACTGTTTCCCATAACATCCTCATAGGAAAGCTCAGGAAGTGTGGGCTAGATGAGTGGACAGTGAGGTGGATTGAGAACTGCCTGAATGGCAGAGCTCAGAGTGTTGTGATCAGCAGTTCAGAGTGTAGGTGGAGGCCTGTAGCTAGTGGTGTTCCCCAGGGATCAGTTCTGAGTCCTGTCTTGTTCAACTTATTCATCAATGCCCTGGATGAAGGGACGGAGTATACCCTCAGAAAGTTTGCTGATGATGCAAAACTAGGAGGAGTGGCTGATACCCCAGAAATCTGTGCTGTCATTCAGCGAGACCTGGACAGACTGGAGAGTTGGGCGGAGAGGAACCTAATGAAGTTCAGCAAGGGCAAGTGTAGGGTCCTGCACCTAGGGAGGAATAACCCCATGCACCAGTACAGGCTGGGGGCTGACCTGCTGGAACGCAGGTCTTCTCGGTGGAGAAGAACCTGTGAGTCCTGGTGGACAATAAGCTAACCATAAGCCAGCAATGTAGCCTTGTGACCAAGAAGGCCAATGGTATCTTGGGGTGCATTACGAAGAGTGTGGGCAGCAGGTCAAGAGAGATTCTCCTGCCCTTCTACTTTGCCCTGGTGCGGCCACATCTGGAGTGCTGTGTCCAGTTCTGGGCTCCCCAGCTCAAAAAAGACAAGGAACTACTGGAGAGAGTCCAGTGGAGGGCAATGAAGTTATTGAGGGGACAGGAGCGTCTCCCTTATGAGGAAAGGTTGAAGGAACTGGGTCTGTTCAGCCTGGAGAAGAGAAGACTGAGAGGGGGGTCTCATCAATACTTGTAAATATCTTAAGGGTGGATGTCAAGAGGATGGGTTCAGGCTCTTTTCAGTGGTGCCCAGTGACAGGTTAAGGGGCAACAGGTACAAATTAAAACTCAGGAAGTTTCATCTTAATATGAGAAAGAACTTCTGTACTTTGAGGGTGGCAGAGCGCTGGAACAGGCTACCCAGAGAAGTTGTGGAGTCCTTCTCCTCCTCCTTCTCTGAATATATTAAAAACCTGCCTGGATACATTCCTGTGCAACTTGTTGTAGCTGAACCTGCTTTGGGAGGGGAGTTGGACTAGGTGATCTCTAAAGGTCCCTTTCCAACCCTGACAGTTTTGTGATTCTGTGACTTACTGATATCTGTGTCCACATCTCAGTTGAACAAACTTGCAAAGATCTCCTTTAAGGATAGTGATTGCTCCCACTTGCACAAATTATCTTTTGATGACATCTAGTAATCTTGTTGCATTTCCTATGAGCTCTGAAAGTCCGCTTGCTCTATCTCTACAGCCTCATTTATTAGTGTTGATCCTGAAAGCCAATGTTTTTGATGTTTCTGTGCAAGATGACTGTCATGCTACTTCTTGTTATCCTCCAAACTAAGACTTTAGAAACATCTTTGTCAAGCTATTTCAAGAAATGGCTTTAAGCAAATGTATACAGTACCTGAGGTTCTAATGGGAGGTCCTTTCACAATGAAGCTACATCCCAGTCTGACATAGAAAGATAAAGCAGGAGGCAAATCTAAGTTCTTTGCAAAACTTAGCTTACAGCCTCCCACACAAGTTATGTCATTGGTGCCGATCTGGGGAAAAAAAAAAATCACCAAATATTGATTCATAATAATAAAGATATTCACATTTTTTGTAATAGATCCTTAGGCCAAATGTCAACTAAAAGCACAGGCATCACTGGAATCACATCTGAGCTCTACTTTAAGGCCTGAGAGGGAAACAGGCTATGTTCTGACCTCATTCAGACAGATAAGGAGAAACTTGGTGGGGACTCTTCATTTGGAGGCAGTAAAGCCATTTATATGGATATTGACTGGCACTGTAAATAGAAGCAAAGTTACAGCTGTTCTGCAATCAGAAGACAGCCTTTCATTCAACTCCTAATTCTAATATCAAAACTTTCCTATGTTTTGGTTTGCTAGTGAAAAAGTCCATGATCTGGTCTGCTTCTAATACATCTGTTTTTTTCCTTTAACATCAATAGAGAATGAGGAATGTTTTCATACCATGATTCAGGATATTGTCAGTAAATTAGAAAGTGCTCCAAGAAGAATAATAGTTTAAAATATCTGTCCTTGGAGACAAAATATTAGAATGGATAGCTGTGCTGTTTTAGAAAGAGCTCTACATTTCAAATGTGGTTATAGGTATCCTATGATGAAGTGGATGATACTCTACAATACTGTTGGCTATAGCTTGTTTTACCTTCTGTACCCTTTAGAGATGCAGTGCTTACAGAGCATCTCCAAAGCACTTTCAACCTGATTTAGTGGTGTTCTGCCTAAAGCCTCTTTAAAAAAAAAAAAAAAGTTGATCACAATGGGATATTAGTATAATTAAAGGAAAATAATTCTTTTTATAAAGTAACAACATTGGAAAAGAAGGCATAGATACTGCCTTAAAATAGTTAACAGTTTTTGATCCCTATGGACATTATGGCAGGTCCTTCTCAAAAAAAATATGCAAGAACAAAGAAGTACTTACCCAAAACTCTGCAGGTTCTTTCTCTTAAGTGATGGACTAAACCTATATACAAGATGTCAATAGGAGGCTACCCTTTACTTTATGTATATGTCAACTTTCAATTGCAATATTTTTTCCTACACTACTTTGTAAATGAATCATTTAGTGTATAATCCTGGCTGTTACTTGCCTCCCTTCATAATTGGTACTTTATAGTTGTCAGCATTTATTATAGTACATCACCAGCGCAATGCATTCATGACCTGGAATAATGACCCTCTAATAGGATCAGGGGACATTTAAAGCTCCTCTTTTCATATAGTTCGCAGTCTCTTATGAGCAGAACAATCAAAATTCATTGCCTAAAGGATCTTCTGTTGTTGGACATTCAGACCCATTTGCAATCATCATTGGTCTGGGCTAGCCTTAAGTGCTACAGAAACTATGAAGCTCCAGTTGACCCTGGCCGGTGTGTCACCTTGGTCTTTTGAGAAAGGAGTGTTAATGACAAAACTTCACTGCTGAAAAGTATGTTTGCACAAAGTAGCACCTTGCTGATAGGAGGCAGGACCATAATTGCTACATATTCACAATTTAGTAACTAGTGTAACAGTTCCTACAATAAACTCTGCGAGAAATGGCAGACGTTCAGCACACTTATTTTCAGGCTAGCAAAACACTGAAAACCATTAACGTTAGCTTTAAAAAACATAGCTAAATATTTAGGGTGGCATGTACTGAAACTGGGTCCTCTGGGATATGCAATAAAGTATGCTTTCACAATCTTAAACAGCAAATATAGCACATGGCTATAAAGCAAAAAACTCCAATGGCCAACTATAGGTCTCAAGTTTTCCAATTATTTTGTTTGCTTTCCAGTATGCTTACAAATAATTTTTGTTTGATGTTTCTCCAAGTATTTTGTGTACAGCCTTTACTGTTCTAATACGACTACCTCATAGTCTTACTATCAAGTTACTATCCTGATGTTATAGTATCAACTTCCTTCAACTGCATTACAATGCTCAAGGGGCTTGAGCAGTTATAGATGAAGTTTTCTGGGAAGTACTTGTTTCCAAAGCTTTGCTTGATAGGCCCGAAACATAAGGAGGAAAAAAAGAAAAAGTTTACATAAGTAAAACAAACAAGGGTCCAAATATTTTTTCCAGTTACATCCAGAGTGACTAGATGAATGTGACACGTACACTGCCTTTTCCCAAACTATCAAGCAAAAAAAGAAATGCTTCTCAGATGGTTTAGACAGAATACTCAAAACCTGTGCTTACTTATATTGTGAGTAAATATAGTAATCTATAAAAAGACTCTCATTACGGCAGGATAGAGCAGCATATAAATGCCTATATGCAACACTTTCACTAATACTACCCTCTTTTCTAATAGCTTGCCATTTTCAACAGTTATAAGTTCTATTTTCATCTAAACTGGCTTCAGCAGGCAATTTCTTGAGAAAAGTATGCTATCATGTCTGCAGAAGACAATTTTGCTGAGTAAATTCTCTTCTCACAGGCACAGGTCTACTGCAAGTGCAAAAGGCCAAGCAAACAAAGTCACAAACCCCAGCTCCTCTCCATATCATATAAGACATCCAAGTGGATGCTACAGCTCACACATTGAAAATCAATGCTACAATCCTGTTAATACATAAAAATAAGCTGTTGTCAGATCTGCCAGCTCCATCAGGGATCTTAGCTGTGGCAATACTGATTATTGCTATGCCTAAAACCTCTGTGCCCCACCACACACTGGAAACCCTATGTTTGGGAGAAGTTGTGCAGGTTTTAAATAATGCTGCACGGGGAAAAGCTGCAATGAAAGAACCTTGAGGAACAAGCTGCCTGGGAAGCTGCATAAACCAAAAATGAATGTAATCCAAGGAGAAGACTATGTCAGCTAGAGGTAAGATTTCCTTTAGCAATGAGAAAGAAATTCTAGTGAACTTGTAAAGTCATTGAACAAACTGGTGAGAAGCAGGAGCATACTTCTTATGTCTCTCATTGCCCTACACAATGTTACAGAAAGCATTGGTTATTATTTTGAATAAAGCTACCAAGTGGACAAGTCATCTGTATTTTGTCACCTACTGTAGTGTAGTTTGTAGATGGTTTGCTCATAGAGAGAACTTCTCCCTCCCTGCCCTTTATGTAAACTTGTTTGTAACATAATATTTGTAGTTTGAGAACACTCCAAACAAAATAGTAACCACTGCTTCCTTTTGCTGATTTGAAAATCATCTTAAACACAGAGAAAACATGCAAAATATTTATTATAGAAAGCTTTCAAATTCTTAATTCCTAAAATATATATTGAATAAAAGATGTGCTCCCAGTGTACTGCTTCTTTTATATTCTGAATGTTTTCATTCTCTGCTACAAAAAAAAAATATTGCAAACCAATTGAAACTATTAGAAATCAAATTAAGCAGGTGACTGAGGAAAGCCAACATGGATTTACCAAAGGAAATTGTGCCAGACCAACATCACCTTATACAACAAAATAACATCTGTTGACATGGGGAGAGAAGTAGATGTTGTTTACCTGGACCTAAGCAAAGTATTTTTGGTCTCTTCTCCCTGGTAACTAGTGATAGAACAAGAGGAAAGTTGCGCCAGGAGAGATTCTGGTGGGATATTAGGAAGAACTTCACTGTAAGAGTCGTCAGGCATTGGAACAGGCTCTGCAGAGAGGTGGTGGACTCACCGTCCCTGGAGGTGTTCAAAAAACGTTTAGATG